>NC_090656.1:170494825-170607325 GCF_040937935.1 Hyperolius riggenbachi | reverse complement strand
TTGATTTTCTCAAAAACTATAAGGTCTTTTTGAAAAAATGTTTTTCCTCTTATTCCCACTGTTCTTCTTAACATTTTCTGCAAGTTTGGGGTTTCTAGCTTTTAAAGCGGCTTTGCTATTAACTGCTAAAGTCGGCGGGCGCTTAATTTTCCCACGGTCAGAAGGAGTTACTTTAAAATTGATTTTCTCAAAAACTATAAGGTATTTTTGATTTTTTTTTTCCCCCTCTTGTAGTCACTGAAAGATCTCAAGTGTTAGACACCTTGAAACATCTTTTCCATCACTTTTCTGGCCAGCATAAATGTTTCTAGTTTTCAAAGTTCACCTCCCCATTGAAGTCTATTGCGGTTCGCGAACATTTATGCGAACAGAACCTTCCGTGAAGGTTCGCGAACCCCGTTCGCGAACCGAAAATCGGAGGTTCGCGACATCTCTAGATGCAATCAATGCACTGGGTAGGTGATCGGAAGGGGGTCTGAAGGGGATCTGAGGGTTTGGCTGAGTGATCAGGAGTAAACACGGGGCAAAATAAGGCATGATCTGATGGGTATGTGTGCTAGGTGGTGACAGGTGTTGACAGTAGGTGATTGAAGGGTGTCTCAGGGGGTGATAAGAGGGGGGGAATAGATGCAAGCAATGCACTGGCGAGGTGATCAGGAGGGGGGTGTCTGAGGGCGATCTAAAGGTGTGGGCGGGTGATAGGGTGCCCATAAAGGGCAGGTTAGGGTCTGATCTGATGGGTGGCAGTGACAGGTGGTGACAGGGGGTGATTGATGGGTGATTGACAGGTGATTGACAGGTGATAAGTGGTGATTATAGGGGAGAATAGATGTATACAGTACACCTGGTGGGGGGGGCGGGGAGGGGGTGTTCTGTGGAGGATATGAGGGTGAGGGGGGATGATCAGGAGCACCCAGGGGGTAGTTTAGGGCCTAATCTAAAAAATAGCGTTGAATGATAGTGACAGGGAGTGATTGATGGGTGAGTAGGGGGGGTAATTGGGTGCAAACAGGGGTCTGAGAGGGTGTTCAGGGGGGGGGTATAAGGGGTGCTGTGGGCGATCAGGGGGCAGGGGGGGAGGATCAGTGTGTTTGGGTGCATAATAGAGGGGCTGCAGCCTGCCCTGGTGGTCCCTCAGTTACTTGGACCACCAGGGAAGGAGGCAGCCTGTACAATACGCTTTGTTTACATTAGAAAGCGTATTATACGCATTGTATGCGTCGATCAAGGAGTTAACAACCCGCGGCCGAACGGACAGCGGCCTGACATTGTGGGTGGGCGGAGCCTATTGCCGACGGATGCACGCGCATCCGAGCGCACGATCCTCGGCCAGCTACTACGCAACGAGCCGCCAACGAAGGGCGTATTGTGGTCGTTGCAGACACCACTTTCACCCCGCCTATCGGCTGTGGGCGGTCGGGAAGGGGATAAAAATATACGTGAATACATGTATAAATACATGTATGAACCTTCTTCCATAAATTATATTTATAAATATTAATATATATATTTTCTGTATAGATAGATAGATAGATAGATAGATAGATAGATAGATATTCACACACACACAGAGAGATATAGAGATAAAGATATATTGATACATACATATTGGTCTATTACAAGTATTATTAAATTAATATCAGCAGCTAATTTATCTTTACAACAGTCTGTATTTAATGTAATCGCTAGATGGCGCTATTGAACTAATGTGTATGTAAAAAAAAAAAGAACTAAAACATTACTAGCTCTGTTAACAGTGAAAAAAAAAATAGCGTAGTGGGTAGATGATAGGGTTAGTAAGCATGGGCTCATAACTTTTTAAGTTCGAGACTCAAGGTTTAGATTTTTTTTTTTTTTATTAAAATAATTAAAATGGAATATACAATTGTCAATTAAGTTAAATATCCATTTATATTAAACAAATGAATTAATTGTATTGCTTTAAAGAGAAACATTGTGTAAAAACCTAATTTTATTTAAATACATATATTACCTAATAGCCCTAAGAAAACGGCCACATGAAACTATGTAGACCCCCCCAAACTCCCCCCTCACTGTCCACCTGCAAAATCCACGAATTTATCAGTCGTGGATTTTGCTGACAGTATTAGCTTCAGAGTGAGACAGGGCTATGAGCTGAAGCCCTGCCCCACAGGTGTCTGTCATCGGCGGAACTCCGCCTCTCCCCCGCCCCTCTCAGAGGAGGAAGACTGAAAGGGGCGGGGAGAGGCGGAGATCCGCCGATGACAGACACCTGTGGGGCAGGGCTTCAGCTGATAGCCCTGCTTCACTCGAGAAACGCAGCCAGATTGCCCCCCGGGGATTTAGGGGGGGATTTAGTTAGAATAGAGCGTCGGGAATGCGGGGGATTAGTTGGGGCTAACTTTAAAACGATAAACAAATGAGCTTAGAAACGATAAATAACGTTTTGGCCGGCGGCGCCATTTTTTAACACCTTAAAACGATAAATATCGTTGAATAATGCATTTCTATGGGGCGCCATTATTTAAAAACGGTATCTGGCGCCATTTTTAATAGACCCGCTCTCATCTACCTGTCCCTGGCTCCCCTCCAACAGAGCGATCCATCTCTGCTCTGCTTCCAGGACCCCGCTGCCCGCTGAGAGGGGGGCGTGTCGCTCCTGGCCCCGCCCCTTTTGCGATCCAAATCACTCATTTTGATGATTCGGATGATTCGACTCACAAAATAGATTCGGATCAAAGATCCGAATAGTTCATGATCCGGACAACACTATACAACATACCTCTCTGCGTTCCAAGCGCTGCTCTCTTTCTTTGCCGCCTATACGATGATACACACGCTGCTTCCGGAAGCAGCGTGTGTATCATCGTATAGGTGGCAGAGAGGAAGAGATCGGCGGCGAGAGAGCAGCGCTTGGAACGCAGAGAGGTATGTTGTATACAGCGCTCCCTGCGCATTACTCTGCATCTGAGGGGGGAGCATGAGGGCGGCCCAGGAGAGGGAGGGAGAGGTCGGGCTGCCCTCCCCGCGGCTCCGGCTCCCCCCTCCATTATGGGGGACAGCTACCTATCTAACCTACCCTGGGGGGCACCTACCTAATCTAACCTATACTGGGGGGCACCTACCTATCTAACCTACACTGGGGGGCAGCTACCTAATCTAACCCATACTGGGGGGCAGCTACCTAATCTAACCCATACTGGGGGGCACCTACCTAATCTAACCTACACTGGGGGGCAGCTACCTATCTAACCTACACTGGGGGGCAGCTACCTATCTAACCTACACTGGGGGGCAGCTACCTATCTAACCTACACTGGGGGCAGCTACCTATCTAACCTACACTGGGGGGCACCTACCTAATCTAACCCATACTGGGGGGAAGCTACCTAATCTAACCTACGCTGGGGGGCAGTTACCTATCTAACCTACACTGGGGGGCACCTACCTAATCTAACCTACGCTGGGGGGCAGCTACCTAATCTACACAACAAAAGTTAGATGGCGCTGCCTGAATAAAGCTAAAAAGAATCCTAATGCTGCCCACCTGCTGCTTCCCAGATGAGGTGGGTATCCCCCTCCTCCCACCTTAAAAAACACTACTTTCAAATCCTGATTATGGGTGCACAGGTGCTGAATAATATAGATGGAGAATTAATTGATAATAAATGGATCAATATTTTATTGTAAAAGTCAAAATTACATACATAATCCACATGCATTACCCTCAATCACACTGTATCCACACATGCATGGGAGTCATATGGTGTCCAATAAAAAATGTGTAAATTCCACATATACTTAGAGACTCCGCAGGGTTTTTCTTTAAAAAAAAATACTTAAAAACTGAAAGAGTATCTCTAATCAATCCCACAGTTCCGTGGCTGTTATCAGATTTCCCTATATATATATATCCCAAACAAATTGTTGTCCACAAATATGCACTGTATATACTGTTTGGTGGGTTTTGAAAAAAGGTTGATATCACCTGACACTGTAGTATTCCTGATGCTTTGTTCGTTTTGAACTCCCGACCTAGGTAGCGGCGAGCTACGCTATGATCTCCGTAGCTCCACGTAGGTATTGGACGGTGTCACCGGCCGAGTTCCCCTATAGTCTCGCGGGAACTCGCCGGACTCTCCAGTCGTACAACTCAGAGCGCTCCTGCGCGGTGACGTCACGTCTTTTCCCAGTGGTATGGAGCTGCGTATTGGTCCGCTCTATTTTGTGTTAAGCTCCGGGTTTTCACCTTGCTGTTTTGCGTTCCACGGCGCTTCCTGGATTAGATGCGTTCCACAGCGCTTCCTGGATTGCGAGAGTTGGAGTAAACAGCAGATTTTTAGCATCAACTTCAGATGTCAGTCAAACCTCCTAGTGCTCGGTACTTCAGCAGTCAATGGGGCGCCCCTACAGACTGACTTTGATTGACATGTTTCGACAATAACTATTGTCTTCCTCAGAATCAGTACCTCCTGTTCACTAGTGGCTTCCATCTTTATAAATCCTATAGGATCCTCCTCTTCCTCCTTTCTTCATACCTCCCCCTTTTCCCTTGTTCCTCTCCAAATAAAGTTATTCAATTACTCGAGTTAACATCTAGTGCAAAAAACCATTAGCTATATATATGCATATGGAACTTGCCTCAATATGCATGTATGTGATATTACATACACAAACACATCCCGAAAGTCCATATATGGATACTTAGACTGTACGGTGGGTAAAGAAAAAATAAAAATAAATAAATATAAATCCAAAAAATGAGAATAAAAATAAATATAAAAATAAAAATAAATATAAAATTAAAATAGTAATAAAAACCAAAGGACACCAATGCTCCTCAGGATCACCATAATGACTCCCCTTACATACTATTACATGACTTACTCTATCATATACAGTCCTCATAAAAAGCCAAAGATTTCCATTTCCTCATTCAATCCCTTAGGGGCAAGGGATTCCAAGTTGAAGATCCATCTGCTTTCAGCTCTAGACATCTTGGCTATAAAGTCCCCTCCCCTTGTGTCCCGCTTGATCACCTCAATACCAAAATATATTATTTTATGTACACTACAAGCATGGTACTTCTTAAAATGTTTGGAGAGGGGATGTTCATCCCAGCCTTTCCGTATATTGTTAAAATGCTCCCCTATCCTTTTATGGAGCTCTCTTTTTGTTCGTCCAATATATTTTTTCCCACAGGGACAAATTAGGCAGTATATAACCCCCTTAGTGTCACAAGACATCAACTGTTTAATAGTATACTTTTCTGATGGGCCTTCTACTGTTTCAATCTTTTTATAGCCCTTGGTACTCTGACAGTTTTTACATCTCCCACATCTTACAAATCCACCACCTGACTGCAATTGTGCTTTATCTTTCTGGTTCATGGCTGCCGTTGCAACCATTAAACCCACATTCCCAGGTTTCCTATAGATAAATTCTGAATAATCAGACAATAATTCATTCAAAAACCTATCTTCTCTTAATATATGCCAGTGTTTCGCGATCAATTTTTTGACCGCGTGGCTCTGTGCAGAGTATTTAAGATTAATCTTTAAACTATGATCCTTAGTTGTATCTCTACATCTTTTAACAAGGAGATCTTTACGATTTAGTTGTTCTACGGCTTGTTTTGCCTGCTCGATTATTTTTTCATCATACCCTTTTTGTTGGAATTGTTCACCCAGTATGTCTCTCCCCTTTCTGTACTGTTTATCATCCGTACAATTTCTTTTTAACCTGATAAATTGTCCTTTTGGGACATTATTAAGCCATACAGGGAGGTGGCAGCTTGTCGCGAGGATGTAGCCATTCACATCAGTGGGCTTTTTATAGGTACTAGTTTTTAAAGATATGTCCTCTACATAAATCTTCAGGTCCAAAAAGTTAACAGTTTCTCGACTGGTAGTTGCTGTGAAATGGATATTCCTGTCGTTGTCATTAATGCTGCTCAGAAAGTCTCTTAGGGAACTCTCCGTGCCCCTCCAGACGAATAGGACGTCATCTATAAACCTTTTCCATAGGACCAGGCTCTCCCCGGGACCATCCGGGCTGAAAACATTGCCCGCCTCCCAATACGCCATAAACAAATTGGCATATCCCGGAGCGAACCTGGTCCCCATCGCCGTCCCACTCGTCTGGAGGAACCACTCCCCCTCATATTCAAAGAAATTATGACCGAGTATGAATTTTATAGCATCCACAATAAATTGTTTCTGTTCCATCTCTAAATCCGAATCCCGAGCAAGATAATACTCCACTGCCTGTACTCCGTGATCGTGTTGAATCACAGTATACAATGCTGTAACATCTAAAGTACCCAATATCCAACCCTCCTCCCACCTTAACTCGTTCAGAAGATTGAGAACAAATAGGAAAAAATATATTGGACGAACAAAAAGAGAGCTCCATAAAAGGATAGGGGAGCATTTTAACAATATACGGAAAGGCTGGGATGAACATCCCCTCTCCAAACATTTTAAGAAGTACCATGCTTGTAGTGTACATAAAATAATATATTTTGGTATTGAGGTGATCAAGCGGGACACAAGGGGAGGGGACTTTATAGCCAAGATGTCTAGAGCTGAAAGCAGATGGATCTTCAACTTGGAATCCCTTGCCCCTAAGGGATTGAATGAGGAAATGGAAATCTTTGGCTTTTTATGAGGACTGTATATGATAGAGTAAGTCATGTAATAGTATGTAAGGGGAGTCATTATGGTGATCCTGAGGAGCATTGGTGTCCTTTGGTTTTTATTACTATTTTAATTTTATATTTATTTTTATTTTTATATTTATTTTTATTTTTATTCTCATTTTTTGGATTTATATTTATTTATTTTTATTTTTTCTTTACCCACCGTACAGTCTAAGTATCCATATATGGACTTTCGGGATGTGTTTGTGTATGTAATATCACATACATGCATATTGAGGCAAGTTCCATATGCATATATATAGCTAATGGTTTTTTGCACTAGATGTTAACTCGAGTAATTGAATAACTTTATTTGGAGAGGAACAAGGGAAAAGGGGGAGGTATGAAGAAAGGAGGAAGAGGAGGATCCTATAGGATTTATAAAGATGGAAGCCACTAGTGAACAGGAGGTACTGATTCTGAGGAAGACAATAGTTATTGTCGAAACATGTCAATCAAAGTCAGTCTGTAGGGGCGCCCCATTGACTGCTGAAGTACCGAGCACTAGGAGGTTTGACTGACATCTGAAGTTGATGCTAAAAATCTGCTGTTTACTCCAACTCTCGCAATCCAGGAAGCGCTGTGGAACGCATCTAATCCAGGAAGCGCCGTGGAACGCAAAACAGCAAGGTGAAAACCCGGAGCTTAACACAAAATAGAGCGGACCAATACGCAGCTCCATACCACTGGGAAAAGACGTGACGTCACCGCGCAGGAGCGCTCTGAGTTGTACGACTGGAGAGTTCGGCGAGTTCCCGCGAGACTATAGGGGAACTCGGCCGGTGACACCGTCCAATACCTACGTGGAGCTACGGAGATCATAGCGTAGCTCGCCGCTACCTAGGTCGGGAGTTCAAAACGAACAAAGCATCAGGAATACCACAGTGTCAGTCAGGTGATATCAACCTTTTTTCAAAACCCACCAAACAGTATATACAGTGCATATTTGTGGACAACAATTTGTTTGGGATAGATATATATATAGGGAAATCTGATAACAGCCACGGAACTGGGGGATTGATTAGAGATACTCTTTCAGTTTTTAAGTATTTTTTTAAAGAAAAACCCTGCGGAGTCTCTAAGTATATGTGGAATTTACACATTTTTTATTGGACACCATATGACTCCCATGCATGTGTGGATACAGTGTGATTGAGGGTAATGCATGTGGATTATGTATGTAATTTTGACTTTTACAATAAAATATTGATCCATTTATTATCGATTAATTCTCCATCTATATTATTCAGCACCTGCGCACCCATAATCAGGATTTGAAAGCTACCTAATCTAACCTACGCTGGGGGGCAGCTACCTAATCTAACCTATGCTGGGGGGCAGCTACCTAATCTAATTTATACTGGGGGGCAGCTACCTATCTAACCTACACTGGGGGGCAGCTACCTATCTAACCTACACTGGGGGGCAGCTACCTATCTAACCTATACTGGGGGGCAGCTACCTATCTAACCTATACTGGGGGGCAGCTACCTAATCTAACCTGTACTGGGGGGCAGCTACCTAATCTAGCCTGTACTGGGGGGCAGCTACCTATCTAACCTATACTGGGGTGCCTATTCTTGGCTACCTATACTGGGGGGACCTATACTAAGTGCAACTAGACCTGGCTAACCTATACTGCGGGCACCCATACCTTGCTCGGGGGGGGGGGGGGGGGGGGGGCGCAATTTTTACACCCTCGCCCTGGGTGTATTTTAGCCTAGAAACTG
The DNA here is from genome assembly GCF_040937935.1 of Hyperolius riggenbachi. Taxonomy (NCBI): domain Eukaryota; kingdom Metazoa; phylum Chordata; class Amphibia; order Anura; family Hyperoliidae; genus Hyperolius; species Hyperolius riggenbachi. The sequence continues at coordinate 170,598,913 of NC_090656.1, read as the reverse complement.
CACTGGACTTGGGCTCTCTACTTCATGTCCTGTAGGACTGCCCACAATTTGTGCCCTTTTGGCGAATGATGTAAGATCTGATTTTAGAAATGACCAACAAGGAGGTGACATTCAATCCACAGTTCTTGCTCTTGAACTTGAATAGCTGGAAAATGAAATCCTATACAAACTCTGTAGTAAGACACATTTTTGAATGCAGTCAAAACAGTCCTGGTACGCAACTGGGGAACACCTTGGGTGCCTGCTTTATGAGAACGGACATGTGAATTGGATCATATACAGGACGACAAATATGATCTTATATATGCAAGGTGGATTTGAAAGTTTCTCCAAAACTTGGACACTGGATTGTTTACAGATAATCTCTTGACTTTAAAAGGAAATTTGAGTCATTATGATAAACACACGTGCACACGATTGGTACCCTTGGCGTTGATGGTTTCTTAGACCAAAAATAATAATAGCCTATTATGTATTGTTTAGCTCAGTCTCTCTGGATGTAACATTCACTTGTTTTGATTCCATTTTCAGGTTTGCGTTTGTTGTGCATTGTACATGTTATAAAGTAACTTTATAATAGCTGCTGTCTATGTAATTTCAGTCAAAAGTGCTCGATTGGGGCGGATGGTGTAAGGGCATGCGATATTGCAACAGCTGATGTACGCGATGGACCCCAGGCGCTGCTATCTCCCTGAGTGTCTGTGCCATGTGGAACCAGGCGTGTGTCTATTGCCACATTGTTCACTGGGGGGGGGGGGAGAATTGGGGGCAGGCAGGTGGCTAGGCCGATTCCAAATAGATCAGTGGATTATGGGCGGGCAACAGATCTCCATCTGATCAGATTCAATCTGTCTCATGGCTGCCAGATGTTTGGGCACATCGGGGATTAGATTTTGATCAAGGATGGTTCTATTTATTGGGCACATCGGGGAGGGGGGGGGATGGACTGACCCAAAACCTGTCGGTAATGTCAGATTTCTACTACCTACTGTAAGTGACAGCAACATAGGAGAAAAGTAATTTATCGGTCATTTTACTCTGGGAAAAATGTACTTATTTCTATGCGGTTTACATTTTAAAATTTTCACGACAGTTCCTCTTTAAGGATTTCCAAAACTGACAGGAAGCTCAAATGCTCTTTTTCGTAGCCTTGGTTCTCTGGAAGATTGTTGCCATGACACTGTCCAGAATCTTCAACCTTACGGCACTGAGTAAATAAATAACTGGCAGAACTGAAGTATTTGCTACTCACATTTTTTAACACCAAGACTAATCTATCGACTGACGGCAAGCGCTGACACTCCCGTCTGCCAGTTTATATTAGAAAGACTGTGAAATGCCTTTAAATAAAACTAAATAACTTGAATGAAGATATAATGATGTTTGCCATTCATCTTTGTTATATCTTAACCATCGTGAACACACACAATTTTTCTAAGCAAAAGTGGAATCCAAATGTAATGCTTAGCTTAAGACTTAAACAACAAAGAGCAACAGTTTTTTTCTACGATTATTCTAATGATAATCTATTAAATCACCCTACCCTATCCTCCAATACTTACCCTCCTTTTGCTATATCTAACACTAACCCTATAACCGAAACACTAACCCAAATGTAACCCAAATGTGTAACACTAATGGAAACGCCTATTACTATTTGATACTCCCAACACTAACCCTTAGAACTGAACCCTCTAACACCAACCTTCCTACCTATATACTATCTGCACATTCCCTCCAATACGCCTAACACTATCCTAACACTTCCTCTGCTTGCCGAATCTTCCCACCCCACTTGCTAAACTCACTACATAAATTAAAAACTCTTGCCGATAACAAAACCTACTAGGCTCACTGCTTTACAAACCTGCTGCATCACTTGCAATGGTTAACAATAACCATGCACAAAAAAAGAACCGCAATTAATATTGCAGATTATGGAATAGCCAAAAAGGGTTGGTTGCTGTGGCATCAGAAAGCACTGCTTCATTAGTTGATGGAAGCTCTGATTGGTCAGAAACAGCAGAAGAGCCACAGTACACACCTGAAATTACACCCACTGGGATCAGGTTTCAATCCCTTGGGCAACAGTTTGGGTTCGAGGCTTGTACTAAGACACACAGCCTTTTAGGCAGATGGGGTGAGTGGATATAAAATGCATTTAGAGGTTACAGAGATTGATAAAAATCTAACATGACAGACCTTTAGGAGATGTCTAGGGGCTTCTGTAATTGCTCGAGGCAGTCATTATCATTAGCCAATCAGAGGCCGGGGATCGCCGATCTCCTTTACGGCGCTGCTGCGCAGCAGCGCCGTATGATGTAAACAGCGGGGATTTCTTCCCCGCGTGATTACATTTTGCCTGCGAGCCGCGATGGGAGGCTCGCAGGCTGTTCATGGAGACACCCTCTGTGAACTGACATGGAAAGGCCGCTCGAATTAGCGGCCGTTTCGATGTAAAACCACTTAACACCTAGGTCCGCCGATTGGCTGACCGTGGTCGTTAAGTGAGTTAATGAAGTTTGCATTCCGTGCCAAACATGGTGTGGCCCTCCTATATAGGTAAGATACATTTTTATATGATGTTTTGCCATACAAGAAATCCATGGTGCTTTATAGTTCTGCATATTCCACACAGGCACATACAGCAGATCACACATTCCAGGAATATGAAAGTTTTCGACTTTAACTATTAACCTTGTTAAGAGCTTTGACCTACAAGATCTGTCCTGTGTGATACAAACCATGACAATGAATTAATGGTTGTGCCGTTAATCTCTGTGGGTAACATATGGATGATGTGTACAGCTTAATGATTTTCCAGTTTTGGGGATTAGAAGCTTTTATATTTACAGCCTACACTCAGTGCTTAGGTTGCTATGCAAAAGGCAAAGCAATGAATTCATTTATGGTGGGTTAAATCTGGAGCCCATAGACGAGCTAGCACATCAAAACTGCTTAAGCAATTTATCACAAAAGTGTCTTGCTACATAAAATATGTTCCCCTGTGGCCAGATCTTGCTCCTTTGTGCTCTGCTCTCATCTGGCGCCAGTGTCATCTTGGAAGAACTACAATCTTGACTGTGCCTTTCCTTCCGCCCCTACAATCAAGGCATTACAGGACGTCTTCTTGCACCAGTACTGTCATGGGCCTTTTCATAAAAAATTAAATACGCCACAAAAATAATAAAACAAATTCAGGTCAATTGTCGTCGTTACTGTGCAAAGCTGGCACTTTTACCCATTGTGCAAAATTTACCAGGACCAGCTACCCCAAAACAGGTACGGTAATTTGGATGGCAGAGGGTGCCCCCCCTTTCCTACCTTCAGGTACCGACAGTTGGATGTTGTGCAGAACAAAAGTCTATTCAGAAACACAATTATATATGGTGCTATGGCATCGCCACCTGTTTGAGCTTCAGTCAGAAGAGGCGTTAGAATGGCCGGCTTTCTGAATTAATCTATTTCCTACCCATGAGTACCAGGGCTGACTGGCTATTGTAACTGCAGTACCCATTCTAGACATTTTGCTGCCTGAGGCAAACTTGTGAGGATGCACCCTCCCCCCAATTTGGACTGATTGCACAGCAGTCAGTAGTGATGGGCGAACAGTGTTCGCCACTGTTCGGGCTGGCCCGGATTTTGGCCTGTTCGGGTTCGGTTCGGCACCCCCCGAACACCTCATGGTGTTCGGGATGGTGCTCGGCCACGCTGCCCGAACCCAAACAGGCCTTCTTTGTTCGGCCGAACACAGCCGTGTCCGGCCGAACATAGCCCCCTATAGGGTTCCAGCATGAAGGGAGAGCATGCCCCGAGCGCGGGGGGGGGGGGGGGGTATTCGGAAATGCCCCCCACCCCTCCCCGCTAAGCTCTCCCTTCTGCTGGACCCTATAAAATTAAATCTAAGTCCCCCGAAGGTACCTTGCAGGCTGGCAGGAGGAGGGCAGGAAGCGGGCAGCCGGAGAGCATAGGCGCTAGTACCATCTGATACTTCCGCCCTCTCTCTGACGCACTTCCTGTTTACTTTTGTAAGTCGCGTCAAGAGACAGCAGGAGTACCGCGATGACGCGTACGAGGGTACGTGTCATCGCGGTACTTCTGCTCTCTCTTGACGTGACTTACAAATGTAAACAGGAAGTGCGTCAGAGAGAGGGCGGAAGTATCAGATGGTACTAGCGCCTATGCTCTCCGGCTGCCCGCTTCCTGCCCTCCTCCTGCCAGCCTGCAAGGTACCTTCGGGGGACTTAGATTTAATTTTATAGGGTCCAGCAGAAGGGAGAGCTTAGCGGGGAGGGGTGGGGGGCATTTCCGACCCCCCCCCCCCCCCCGCGCGCTCGGGGCATGCTCTCCCTTTATGCTGGGACCCTATAGGGGCCCCAAAGGGACATGTCGGGTTGGGTTCGGGGTTCGGCCCGAACATGCCGAATATCGGGGGCATGTTCGGCTGAACCCCCCCCGAACATCTGGATGTTCGCCCATCAGCACCGTACTGTACTTAATTTAATGTTCTCACATGACATGCGGCAGCTCAACACAATAGCACACTGGCTGGCTGTGAGTCTGTGACAAACAAACTGCTCACCCTCAGCCACTACATTCCTCCTCAAGAAGGTACACACAGTACAAAAATGCTGCCCCTGAAATCTCTGCGCCTGAAGCAAATGTTTCACCTTGCTTCATGAGAAAACCGGCCCTGTGTAACTGCTGCTTTTAATGTAACAAAAAATAAATAAAAATAAAGCTGGCCATACACTAGTCGATGCAGCCAAGAGATAGATCTCCATCAGATCATTACCTCATCAGAAAGAGATCAAGCTAGTTAAATCTCTCCACACACTGAACACAGATTTGCAATAACTTTCAGCATGAAATCGATTGAAGATCTGTGTGCATTGCCTGCGGCGTGAGTCCTCCACCCTCTTCCCGGGCATTGCAGTGTAAGGCAACAAATAATCTCACCTGTCGCTTGATGCTTCCTTCCTCTTTACCCCGCCCAGGTAGAAGGGCCCGGCAATGAGTAAAGACACAGGAGTAAGTGCTGGAACTCTTCTATCAAGCATGATTGACCGAATTAATCAATTTCAGCCAAAAAACAATCGGGAATCGTTTGTGGCATCAATTTCTAGTAGATTCGATCAAATGAAACTAGTATCGATGAGAAAAATTGACCAGTGTATGGTCATCTAAAGCCCAACTCAGCTTACTTAAAGAATAACAACAGGGTCAGGGTAAAGTGAAGGCATGCACAGAGACCTACCACTGATCAAAAAATAAATGAATGAAAATGAGTTGTCCTGAAAGTCCCGCATAAATATAAATGGAGAAATCAACAAAGTGAAAAATTGGGACTATATTCAGAAGAAAGCACTCCAAAAATTGCAAAAGGATACAAAAACTTAAATTATCTAATGAATTATTGGTAATAAAATCAGAACCATACAGTAAGACAGAAGAACCAGACATCTACCATGCCATCAAATGGTTAACAAGATTGCAGTGCGTAAATCTCTTGCAAGGAACAACCACAGGTGGGTATTGAAACAAATATAAAGGGAGCACTCCAAATTGTCATTGATGTCCACTAGTTAGAGGATCCATATGCGACATGGTATATCCATAGAAGTGCAACAAAGCATACACTTTCTTTTTTCTCTCATGTTTCTCTCGTTTCTCCAGCAGCATAGTGTGGTACTACAGTATATTCATAAGAAAGCCAAGGAGGTCATAGCTGAATGAGTATGATATTTATTGCATTGATCGATATTATGACAATTTGCCTTTGAAACTATGAGGCTGTTTGTAAGCCAATTATGCATTTTCTCTTGAGTGCACATTGCATTATTCCAAACTGTACTGCTAAAAAAAAGCATACACTCTTTGTAGGAACTGTTTATACTGCACATAAAACGTGAAACAAAGACCTGCATCCAATCGCAGTGCAAAACAGAAGGACCATTGTGTGGCTGCGAGTCGGCTGGATATGCAAACGCCAAGCAAAGACTTCCTTATTGGATATATACTATGGACTATGGACTATAATAATTGTTGCAAATTGTGCAGGCACCTAATCACAGTGCCTGGCACTAGTACTCAATATGAGTTGATATGAAACCATCCAATGTGGGCTACAGATGACAGAGTGCAATATAAACATACTATTGTTGCTAGGCAGATGGCTGTGTATACAGGATATAAGCATACATTGCAGTAATTTATGCTTACATCCTGTATACACAATGTAGGGAGATTAGGGTCCACCATAGGCAGGTGTAAGGTTTGCTTTGGGCTGAGGGAACTCTGCTTCCTGCCTTATTCACCTCTCCTCCCGCTCTTCTAATGCAGCCCCTCTCTGCCAATCAGGGCCAGATTTACCATAAGGCACTGTAAGTGGCTCACTCCCCTCCCTGAGTGTCTCCCCCCTCCTCCCCATGCAGAGTCTTGATGAGAGTCTAAATGAGGGGTTACTCACCCTGCTCTCAACATTCCACTGACAAGATTTCTCTTCAGTCAGGGGCACCTCTAGCTACTTAATACTGAGGTTTCTCTGGCTACCTAATACTTGGGGGCACCTCTAGCTACTTAAAGGATACTGCAGCCCACAGGCTGTGGAGAGATAAAACCTGCATTGTATAGGTAAAGAAAAGGACATACTCACCGCTCACCTCGCTCCCTGCCGTCGGGTCCCGCTCGTCAGCCACAGCTCCCGGTACTGGTCGACTCTCCTGACCCCTGACCCGGACATACTGCGCCGCACATGCGCAGTATGTCCTGTAATCTTCACTTCTGGCGTCGCATCATGACGTCAGAAGTACGGACACTCCCCCGCCTCCTGCGTGTGCACTCCAGCGGCTCCACTATAGGGGGGAGGGGAGCGGTGAGTATGTCCTTTTCTTTCCCTACACATTGCAGGTTTTATCTCTCCACAGCCTGTGGGCTGCAGTATCCTTTAATATTGAGGGTACTTCAGGCTACCAAATACGAAGGGGCACCTGTGGCTACCTATGACAGGCAAAGGAAGTAAGGGAGAAGTGACAGCTGGGACAGCTAGTGTAACCCTCTAAAAGAGGGTCCCAAGATTCTGCTGCTCTCTGGAATGCCCGCTCAGTCTGCAACAAACTTCCTTTCATCCATGACCTTTTCAATTCCAACGCCTTCACCTTCTTTGGGGTCACAGAAACATGGCTGACGCCTTCTGACACGGTCTCACCTGCCGCCCTCTCTTATGGGGGATTCCACTTTAGTCACACGCCTAGAAGTGGGAATAAACATGGCGGTGGTGTGGGCATTCTTTTCTCTGATAGATGCTCCTTCAAGCCACTCACCCCCATTCCTTCTCTTTCTCTACCTTCCTTTGAAGTCCATGCAGTCCGTCTATACTCTCCCTCTAACCTCCAGATCGCAATAATCTACCGCCCTCCTTCCTTCTTCCTAGATCACTTCTCTGCATGGCTCCTCCAGTTCCTGTCCTCCGATATCCCTACCATCATTATGGGCGACTTTAACATTCATGTTGACACCAACAATTCTGCCGCCACTAAACTTCTGTCACTTACTTCCTCCTACGGCCTGTCTCAGTGGTCCACTGCTCCAACTCACTCTAATGGTCATACACTTGACCTCATATTCACTCGTCTCTGTTCTATCACTGATTTCACTAATTCTCCTCTCCCGCTCTCTGATCATAACCTACTAAACTTCTCTCTCTCCTCCTCTCTTCCTACCACCCTGCCTCAAGCACGCTCATATACACGCAGGAACTACCGCAACATAGACATGCAATCTGTCTCTGATGCCTTGACACCTCTCCTCACACAACCATTCACTGACCCTGACTCAGCAGCTGCACACTATCATTGCTCAATCACGCAAGTCATGGATGAAATCGCACCCCTCACCAATGTCCGCCCGCACCGTGTCAGTCGCCAACCCTGGCTGACCAAAGCTACTAAACAGCTAAAGGGGTGCTCTAGGGTAGCTGAACGCCGTTGGAGAAAAACTAATACTAATGAGGATTTCATTACTTACAAAAAAGAGTTGAACAAGTTTAAAACCGCTCTCTCTTCTGCAAAACAATCATACTTCTCCTCCCTCATATCCTCCCACTTGCACAATCCAAAGCGCCTGTTCAGTACTTTCAACTCCCTTCTCCGTCCACCCCCTCCTCCTCCTTCTTCATGCTTATCAGCTGAAGAATTTGCAACATACTTTACAGATAAAATTGCAAAAATCCGTAGTGTGTTTTCCACGCAGACATCAAACTCCATCTCCACTCCTCTTGTTGACTGCTCTCTTTCCAGTTTCTCTCCACTCTCTGAACATTCGCTCTCTTCCCTTATCTCCAAATCCCATCTAACCACCTGTTCTTTGGATCCTATCCCATCACATCTCATTCCACAGCTATCCACATCCCTCATCCCTGCCCTAACATCGCTGTTTAACCTATCCCTCTCCTCCGGAATTTTTCCATCCTCACTCAAGAGGGCTGTTGTAACACCACTACTTAAAAAACCATCTCTAGACCCCACCGAACTTGCTAACTACCGCCCAGTGTCACTTCTTCCATTTGCATCTAAATTACTTGAACGCCACATCCATGCTGAACTAAGTCAGTATTTATCTGCAAATTCCTTGCTCGATCAGTTCCAATCTGGCTTCCGGCCAAACCACTCCACAGAAACCGCACTCACCAAAGTAGCTAATGATCTCCTCACAGCTAAATCCAAAGGCTATTATTCCATACTCATCCTTCTAGATCTGTCATCAGCATTCGACACTGTCGACCACACTCTACTCCTACAGATCCTTTCATCTATAGGAATAAAGGACCTCTCTCTCTCTCCTGGATATCTTCCTACCTGTCTGGAAGGTCTTTCACTGTTTCCTATTCAGATCAGGCCTCCTCTTCACATCCTCTGTCTGTAGGGGTACCTCAAGGCTCTGTCCTCGGTCCCCTCCTCTTCTCCATCTACATGCACGGTCTTGGTAACTTAATCAGCTCATTCGGTTTCCAATACCACCTATATGCAGACGATACACAACTGTACCTCTCGGCCCCAGACCTTAACTCCCTCCTCACACGGGTTCCCGACTGCCTGTCCGCTATCTCCTCTTTCATGTCCTCTCGCTTCTTAAAACTCAATATGAATAAAACTGAACTAATAGTCTTTCCACCATCCCTGTCCACCCCTTTGCCTGATATTACAATAAATGTTAACAACACGTCTATAACATCAGTTCCCAAAGCACGGTGCCTGGGGGTAATATTTGATTCTTCTCTCTCATTTACTCCTCACATTAACTCCCTAACCAGCTCCTGCCATTTCCAACTGAAAAACATAGCACGTATCCGACCTTTTCTCTCCCATGACACAACCAAAATGTTAGTACATGCTCTTATTATATCTCGATTGGACTATTGCAATATATTGCTTGGTGGACTTCCAACTAACCGACTATCACCGCTCAATTCTGTACTGAACTCTGCTGCTCGACTCATTCATCTCTCCTCTCGCTCTTCCTCTGCTGACCCTCTCTGTCAAGCTCTTCACTGGCTACCAATTAATGAGAGGATTCAGTTCAAACTCTTAACCATAACCTACAAAGCTCTCCACAATCTCTCTCCCCTGTACATCTCCTCACTAGTCTCCAGATACCAACCCAACCGCAATCTCAGATCTGCACACGAGCTTCTTCTATCCTCTTCTACAATTACCTCCTCACATTCACGTGTACAAGACTTCTCACGTGCCTCACCCCTCCTCTGGAATGCCCTTCCACAACACATCCGCCACTCTCCCACCTTTGAAATCTTTAAACGCTCCCTCAAAACCCACCTTTTCCGACAAGCATATTCTCTAGCTTAGGCCATGCACCCACTAAATAACCTAATTACGCACTGCCTGTACATATACTGTATACTTCCCCCACCTCTTGTTTCCACCCCATTCCTTCAGATTGTAAGCTCGCAAGGGCAGGGCTCTCACCCTTTTGTGTCATGGAATGTTATTAATTCAATTGCTTGCACACTGTTAGAAATTTATACATTTTAGTCATCCTGTTAAATCAAATTGTAATCAGCAGTGCTGTATCTTGTATCAGTGTTCATATTTCCATGTATATCATTGTCTGTATCATTATGTATCCCTTGTTTGTTTTCTTACATTGTACAGCGCCACGGAATATGTTGGCGCTTTATAAATAAATAAATACTAATATTAATAATAATAATAATAATAATGTATTTCTATGTGTGAGGTAACTTTAGCATCTAAGGCTAAAATTTCGCCTTAGATGTTAGCCTAATGGAACCAAAACTGCGCATGGGAGAGGAGTGGAGGCGCAGTAATGGTCGCATAGACAGTTGCCTCTGTCAGACACTACAGCGCAGGCGCGGAGGGGCAAGTGTAGCAAGAGGGAATTGGTTGGAACCAGCCAGAGCGCGCCAGAGAGCGGAACTTAAAGGGACACTTAAGTCAAATAAAAAAAAATGAGTTTTACTCACCTGGGGCTTCCAATAGCCCACTGCAGCTGTCCGGTGCCCTCGGCGTCTCCCTCCGATCCTCCTGGCCCCGCCGGCAGCCACTTCCTGTTTCGGTGACAGGAGCTGACAGGCTGGGGACGCGAGTGATTCTTCGCGTTACTGGCCACAATAGCGCCATCTAAGCTGCTATAGCATATATCATATACCATATAGCAGCATAGAGGGTGCTAATGTGTCTGGGAACGCGAAGAATCACTCGTGTCCCCAGCCTTTCAGCTCCTGTCACCGAAACAGGAAGTGACTGCCGGCGGGGCCAGGAGGATCGGAGGGAGACGGCGAGGGTACCGGACAGCTGCAGGGGGCTATTGGAAGCCCTAGGTAAGTAAAACTCTTTTTTGTTTGACTTAAGTGTCCCTTTAAGAGGAGACAGGAGGCAGCGGTGAGGAGCAAGAAAGGAGGCAACGAGAGAGAAAGGCCGCAGCAATAACCCCAAAGGCTAAGAGGGGAGGACCCAGCGGCCGTGCAAAGACTACAGTGGAGCAAGTAAGGCAGAGGCAACCCGGCCTGACAGTGACTGGAGGCCAGAGGCAGCGTGCACAGTGTCCATCCGAGCTAGTCCGGACACAAAGGACCCTGGCAGCCAGATGAGTATAGGCCTGAGAGCAGGGGCGTTGCTAGCCCTATTTTGGGGGGCACGTGCCCCCAATCTGTCCTGGGGTGCCACGGATCTCTTCCCCAGGGGTGCCCGCCTGGCTGCCGCTCACCCCCTCTGTCCGCGGCTCCCTCCAGCCGCCGCCGTGTCACTCAGACCTCGATCAGGCGGCGACCAATTGTGCGGGCGCTAGGACCCAGCGCCCGCACTGATATGCGGAAGTCCCCGGCGCCCGCTCGTATTGGTCGGGTCGCCGCTGATCCTGAGGTCTGCGAGTGCGAGGTAAGGGGGGAGCGGCGGGTGCGGGGGCTCCCTGTCACTCACTCACTACCTAAAGGGGCTCCCTGGCACTCACTCACTACCTAAAGGGGCTCCCTGGCACTCACTCACTGCCTAAAGGGGCTCCCTGGCACTCACTCACTGCCTAAAGGGGCTCCCTGGCACTCACTCACTACCTAAAGGGCCTCCCTGGCACTCACTCACTGCCTAAAGGGGCTCCCTGTCGCTCACTCACTACCTAAAGGGCCTCCCTGTCACTCATTTACTACCTAAAGGGGCTCCCTGTCACTCACTCACTACCTAAAGGGGCTCCCTGTCACTCACTCACTACCTAAAGGGGCTCCCTGTCACTCACTCACTACCTAAAGGGGCTCTCTGTCACTCACTACCTAAAGGGGCTCCCTGTCACTCACTACCTAAAGGGGCTCCCTGGCACTCACTCACTACCTAAAGGGGCTCCCTGGCACTCACTGCCTAAAGGGGCTCCCTGGCACTCACTGCCTAAAGGGGCTCCCTGGCACTCACTGCCTAAAGGGGCTCCCTGGCACTCACTCACTACCTAAAGGGGCTCCCTGTCACTCACTCACTACCTAAAGGGGCTCCCTGTCACTCACTATCGGGGTCTCTGTCACTCACTACCTAACTGGAGGCGCCTGTCACTCACTAGCTAACCTGGGGGTCCCTGTCACTCACTACCTAACTTGGAGGGCTACCATATTAAGGGGGCATTCTGCCTATTTATGTGAAATGCTGTCTATTTATGTGCCTCATTACTGCTGAATTTGTCTTGTTGGGGCTCATGATTTGTTGGAGGCCTCATGATTGCTGAATTTGTCTTGTTGGGGGCCTCATGATTTGTTGGGGGCCTCATGATTGCTAAATTTGTCATATTGGAGGCCTCAAGATTGCTGAATTTGTCATGTTGGGGGCCTCACGATTGCTGAATTTGTCATGTCGGGGGCCTCACGATTGCTGAATTTGTCATGTCGGGGGCCTCACGATTGCTGAATTTGTCATGTCGGGGCCCACACGATTGCTGAATTTGTCTTGTCGGGGACCTCATGATTGCTGAATTTGTCTTGTTGGGGGTCACATGATTGCTAACTGCGAGACTATGGGAAAAGCTGAATCCTTATCATATGAGACAATAGCATTAAACCTACTTTTTTAGCTTTTTAAAACAGAAAATAAAACTGGGAGGTTCTAAAAATTTGAATACATTTTTCAGGAGTAGGATGGATGAAATTGTTTATCTTCACAGTTTATTTTCAACTTGGATTTTCCATAATGTTCATGTATGAGTTAAAACGTTTGTACAGTACTTAGTTTAAATTGCTGTTGCCACTTTGCGATAGATAAGTGACTTTTGGGTTGCAGTTTGGGCACTCGGCCTCCAAAAGGTTCGCCACCACTGTCATAATCTAATGTCCCACCATTGCTAGGTTCATGTAAATTTGTCTCCACCCGTTACCACATTTATATTCTGGTCCATGGCCCACCCATTTTTCGGTGCGACGCGATAAGCACACCGCACAACGTGATCCTCATATTTTTGGCACGCTAGCTGCAGTGTGCTGAATTCTGCTGCCTACAGTATGCACAGTATACGCTGTTCTCTAGTGCCTGCACTGTGTGCTGATTTACCTCCAGTGTGTACAGTGTAAGGTGTTACTCTGTGCCTTTACTGATTGTAAACCAGCTGTATTGTATGCTGATCCCTGCTACTTTCAGTATGTACAGTAACAGTATTAGCTGTAAAGCCTGGTACACACATACAATTTTGATTAGCCAATTTTAGCTCCGTTCATAAAATTCATTGTCTGTTGGCCCACTTACTGCACGGGGGTGGTAAAATTGGGGGTCAGTGATTGACCAATCAAAATTGTATGTGCGTATACATCTTTGATCTATGCATATACTGATTGTAAATTATCTAAATAAAGGACAAGGGGGTCCATCCAATATTTCGATGGGCAGGCTCGTTATCTGTAGCTTACACCGCTGCTAAGTTCATGGACATTTGGCCCCACCCATGGCCACGCCCACTCACCTCATGGCTACGCCCATTTTTTGCCGCGGAGCGCTGAGCGCGCCGCATATACCTCCCCACCTGGTGCCCACAGGTGCCCCCGATGTCCAAGGACCCTAGAAACGCCCCTGCCTGAGAGCCAACTACAAGTTACAGTGTGCGTTCAGTTAGTAGCCAGTGTTCAGCATTGGCTTGCTGAGATAGAAATATAGCAACCCAGAACCTGAAGAGGCCAAGTCTGTTCAAAGTGCTGTTACTAGAGACTGTTTGTGTGCAAAAGCTTTAAAGATACAGAGACCTTGTGTTAATGATACAGTTGTTGATGTAAGATAGAGCTGCCCAGCTAAGGTGAAGAAATCTTCTGCTGATTATTTAAAGTGTATTAAGTGTGAAGGCCTTGCTGTCACTAAGACATTAACAGCCTCCATAAGTACCCCGCTTGCATTAAGTCCTGGCATAGAGACATTGTTCCTGTCAAGTCCGTTTCAAGTCAAGAGTTAAAGTTCATGTGCTCTTCTGTGTTATGTTCTGAAGTGTTACTAAGAGTTTGATACAAGAAGTGAACCAAAGTGTGATTTATGAATATTACCTGAGTACACGGTCCTAAAGAAAAAGGAGATAACTAAAGCCGTGATAGTAAAGAGAACCTGTCAGTATTAAAAGATGATAAGTGAAAGGAGGAGGAGTTGCATTGCATCTTGTGATACTAAAAGTGTGCTACAGTGATAAGTGAACTGACTTCTGACCAAGATACAGAGTCACCTTACTTGGAGTACAAGTTTTGCAACAACTCTAAATTAGAGCTTATTCAGCCTAAATGTGAAAGTGCACTAAAAGAGAGTTATATTGTGGGAGAGTGATCTGGGTGGCATAGCTGGGTGCATTGGTCACTTTATATTTTATTTTGTTTACTTTTATTTGCCTAACCCTTTTTGATTATTTGATTTATATTTTATTTGGTTTGTTGTTTTGGGAGGAGGCCCTATCTAGTCAGGTGATGCTAAGTGTAAAGTGGGTTTGGTGGGATATTACCAAGGCTAAAGAGTTTGAGAGATCATCTGAGCAAAGTGAACGTCCTTTTGGGATCACCCAACGACCTGTGAAGCTCTACAGTACCATCTTGAAAACTGTCACGAGTTCCCCCAGGTTTTGCTGGGCAATATAGCTTGGACTTGGTTACAAGGGACTGAGAACTGTTTAGGAACTGAATTGCTCAGTAGACCATCCCCTTCCCCAGCCCATTCCCCACTCAATGGCACTGTGATGTAAACATGCTGTGAAGTGGTTGATTGTTGTACAAAAAGACCTTTGTAGCTAAACTTTCATATATAATTTGTATGTAACTTACCGGCAACCTTTTTATTCCGCAGCATTTACCGGTGCAACGGCTGTGAAGACTAGAAGATTGTGTATTTTGACCTATGATGTGCAAAGGAGGTGTATTTTGTTGTTGAAGTGTTACGGGTTGATTGAAGCTACAGTGATCACTGTTAGGTCACAAATAAATCTTTGATAATTTCAGTGTCTGGTGGATCCCTCACAGCCGGAGCCCAGTGCCAACGGATAAATCGGATTACACTAGCACACTTGCGGTGCGGATCGGCTGTGGTTTGTAGGTACATGGAGGGCAAAGTGTAAGGTGCCAGGACATCTGTGCCTATAGGCTCCTGTGAGGACAAAACCGGGCCTGCTGCCAATCTCTCCATTGGCTAAATATTACCCAAAGGATCCAGTTTAAACTCCTCATCCCATCATACAAATCTCTTCATAAGCGGTCACCTCCTTATATTTCCTCAATCTCCAGATACTATCCTAACCGGAACCTTTGCTCCTCCCAGACAGTAGACCCTCTTGTCCTCTAGCTTAGTCTCCTCCTCTCACTCCCGCATCCAGGAATTCTCATGAGCATCACCTCTCCTTTGGAACGCTCTCCCTCAGCCGGTCTGTCATCCCCCAAGCCTGGAAATCTTCAAACGTTCTCTTAAAAAACACCTGTTCAGACAAGCCTATAATTTACTATAGGTAGCATTGGAGGTTTACGGTTTCATACTTCATCTCCTGTATCTCCTTCCCTAATGTTTCCAACCCTCTACCCTCTAGACCAGCCTTTCTCAACATTTTTACCTTGGAGGAACCCTGCAAATAACTTTTGCATCTCAAGGAACCCCTGCAAACAATTTTTTGATCTTGAGGAACCCCTGCATTTATTTTTTCCAAAGGCATGGTCTTTAATCTAGGCTAGGCTGTTAATTTCACTACCCCCTATTACACTGACACATTATACTGTGATTATTATTTTTCTGACCCCAATTTAGTGCTTCTTTTTACAGTTCCCCCTATTATAATGTGCTCTATTATACTTAAAGAGACTCTGTAACAACAAAAACCTCCCCTGGGGGGTACTCACCTCGAATGGGGTAAGCCTCCGGATCCTAATGAGGCTTCCCACGCCGTCCTCTGTCCCACGGGGGTCTCGCCGCAGCCCTCCGAACAGCCGGCGACTGTGCCGACTGTCAGTTCAATATTTACCTTTGCTGGCTCCAGCGGGGGCGCTGTGGCGACTTTCGGCACGGAAATAGATGGAAATACCCGATCTCCGTCGGGTCCGCTCTACTGCGCAGGCGCCGGAAACTTGCGCCTGCGCAGTAGAGCAGACCCGACGGCGATCGGGTATTTCCGCCTACTTCGGCGCCGAGAGGCATCAGAGCGCCTGCGCAGGAGCCAGGAAGGTAAATATTGCGTCACAGCTGTACGGAGGGCTACAGCGAGACCCCCGAGGGATGCAGGACGGCGTGGGAAGCCTCATTAGGATCATGAGGCTTCCCCCACCCGACGTGAGTACCCCCCAGGGGCCGTTTTGTCGTTACAGTTCCTCTTTAACTCACGATGGGGAAAAATGCCAAGGAACCCCTGCAGAGTCCTCAAGGAACCTTGGGGTTCCAGGGAACACTGGTTGAGAAAGCATGCTCTAGGCTGTAAGCTTTTAAGGGCAGGGACCTCCTCCTCGTGTTTCTTATTCTCATATAATTTATCATATGAACATGCACCAGTATTGGTGATGTCTCAAACCACACATCAGCAATGGCACAGACAAGACACACAACATTTATATCTCGCTTTTCTCCTGACTCAAAGCGCCAGAGCTGCAGCCGCAAGGACGCACTCTATAGGCCGTAGCAGTGTTACAGAGACTTGCCCAAATTCTCCTACTGAATTGGCGCTGGCTTACTGAGCAGGCAGAGCCGAGATTCTAACCCTGGTCTCCTGTGTTAGAGGCAGAGCCCTTTAACCATTACACCATCCAGCCACTGTTGCAATGTCTGTATTTTTGCAAATACTGGAGGGTGCTGCCTCACTTGTTATTATATAAATGATTGGTATCACAATGATCAGGGCCGGGCCGAGGCATAGGCTGGAGAGGCTCCAGCCTCAGGGCGCAGTGTAGGAGGGGACGCACAATTTATTCAGCTGTCATTCCTAATTGTGTATGAAGCAGAAAGAAATAAGAAAAGGGGATACACAGCAGTGACTGCAAGCCAGATAACTAGATATTAAGGTGTTGGGGAGGCTGTGGGCCCTGTGGCCCTCTTAGTCTAATAGCAATCAGTGTGTGACGGCTGGGGTGGGAGGGATGGAGGGGCGCACTTTGGTGTCTCAGCCTTGGGTGCTGGAGGATCTTGTCCCGGCTCTGACAATGATACAGGTCCTACACAACAATATTCCACCTCCTGCTGCAACCATCTAGGTGGGGTTTTCCCCTTGTTCCCCACCTTCCAAAGGGTAATAAATATTATATTATCAAAAGAGGTGCGCTGGATATAAACAATCACGATTTATAGTTCTAGTCAATGAACCAATTTATTGAAATGTGTTATTACACTAAAAGACCCCTTTGTATATCAATTAAACCCATTCACTCGTTTTCACACATTCCAGAGCATGCTGGTTCCCCTTTAAAAGTGAAAGGATAAGAATTTTAAAAACATAAAAATCATAAAATATAAAAATATTATATGTGTAAAATTGCATACAATTCTCAGGATCCTGCGGAATCTGTTGTGCATAAAGTGTGTAGCACTACAGATATATACGTACTGCCACTAAATTCCAAAAATAATAACTGGATCTGCTTAAGTCCAAGCGTCCACTTGTGTATGTAAAATTTAAAGCGACTATCTGTATAGGTCTCACCCTCCGTGCTGTCCCGTAGATTTCATCTATAATGGTACAAGCTGTGCTTCCCAGATTCATCTAGACACAGGAGCTTTGTCCGGGTGGTGCTCCGGTAATGACGCTCCAACAATTGCTGGAATTCGCCGATATTCACCTTTCCCAGCTTCACCGCTCTGCTCCTGGTCCGCCGTTCCTGAGCGAAGACATCACTTCCTCTAGTGCCTTTCACTCACGCTGCTGACGCCGCTTCCCTGCGTTCCACTCCGTTTCTTTGTATGCCGCTTGTTACAATAGCAGTACTTTGATTGGAGGGAATATCTGGCTATTCTGTAGGTGTAACGGGGCGCCCCTCTAACTCCACAGTCAGCAATAGATTGACATGTTTCGACAGAACCTCGGCCGTCTTAATCAGAATCTCTGGACCGGCCAGGACCAGTCGCCATATTTATGTGTATATCCATATCACTCCTCCCCTTCCTCGCTCCATTAAAGTGATATCCTCACCATTATCTGCATACTTCATAGTTCTCACCATTATCTCCATGTTTCATTATTCGGCATTCTTCATAATGCGCCCAGTAGCATATAAATATATTTGTCCATGATCTCCATCCATAATGCAAATATAACACCCTCTAAATTTAAGATATTTCATCACCTCCCAAAGATACATAAGGGTCTGGTTGACCCTCCAGGGAGGCCTATTATCTGTGGGGTCGGTCACATCCAATTTGTCCGAATATGGTGACACCTTTCTCCAGAGATATGTTAGATCTATCCCGGCCTTCCTCCAGACGAGCGGGACAGCGATGGGGACCAGATTCGCGTCGGGTTATGCTAACCTCTTCAGGGCCTATTGGGAACATACCCATGTTTACGGGCGTGAGGGGCCTGGCTCGGACCTGGTCCTCTGGAAAAGGTTTATTGACGACATCCTGCTCATCTGGAGTAGTGTTGGGCGAACACCTGGATGTTCGAGTTCGGGTCCGTTCGCCGAACATGGGCCAGATGTTCGGCATGTTCGGCCCGAACCCCGAACTCCCCGAACATCCCGCTTTTGGGGGCCCTATGGGGTCGCAGGCATAAGGGGGGGGAGCATGCCCCGGTCGCGGGGGGGGGGGGGGCGCGGAAATTCCCCCCACCCCCTCCGCTAGCGCTCCCCCCTCTGCCCGCTTTCCCATAAAAAAGTTTGATGAAAGTACCGGTGGCTGGCCTGGCAGTAGAGTGAGTGAGGAGGAGGAGTCCGGAGAGTGACGCGTTGAGGCCGGGCAGCGGGCGGTTCAGCGTTGTACCCTTGTGGTACTTCCGCCCTTTCTCTGACCTCACGTCCTCTAGGTGATGACACATACGAGGGTACGCGTGACGCGTACCCTCGTATGCAGAGGACGTGAGGTCAGAGAAAGGGCGGAAGTACCACAAGGGTACTACCGCTGAACCGCCCGCTGCCCGGCCTCAACGCGTCCCTCTCCGGACTCCTCCTCCTCACTCACTCTACTGCCAGGCCAGCCACCGGTACTTTCATCAAACTTTTTTATGGGGAAGCGGGCAGAGGGGGGAGCGCTAGCGGAGGGGGTGGGGGGAATTTCCGACCCCCCCCCCCCCGCGACCGGGGCATGCTCCCCCCTTATGCCTGCGACCCCATAGGGGGGCAGTATTCGGCCGAACAGTGGCCCTGTTCGGCCTGTTCGGCTGGGCATTGAGCTGTTCGGGCGAACCCGAACTAAAAAGGCCGAACACCATGAGGTGTTCGGCCGAACTCGAACATCACCCGAACAGGGTGATGTTCTGCAGAACCCGAACAGTGGCGAACACTTTTCGCCCAACACTAATCTGGAGGGGCTCGGAGGATTCCCTGAGGGATTTTGTGGCGAAGCTGAATTGCAACACGGTCAATTTGAAATTTACATCTGAGATAAGTGATAAGCAGATCAGCTTTTTGGATTTGAATATTTATGTGGAGGAGAATTGTTTGAAAACCTGTACGTTTGTAAAACCCACAGACGTAAATAGTTATATTTTGACCACCAGCTGCCATTTTCCCCTATGGCTTAACAGCATCCCAAAAAGTAAATTCATTCGTTTGAAACAAAATTGTACAGAGAAAATTGAATATCATAAAGAAATTGACATTGTCAGTAAAATGTAGAGAAAAAGGGTATATGGAAAACATCTTAGAAGAAGCTAAGGGGGAGGTAGAGAGATTGGATAGAAAAGATTTATTAAGCAAGAGGTCGGCCAAGAACACACAAGACCAGTCTTTGAGACTCAATTTAAGATATGGCCCACGCAGTAAATTGGTGCGGAGCATTATTACGAAACACTGGCCGATTTTAAGAGAGGATAAATATCTTAATAAGATTTTACCTTCACATCCAACTATTACCTATAGAAAGTCTAAAAATGTAGGCATGAAGGTGGCATTGGCAGCTGGTGATTACGTCTATAGACCTAGAGGGGGGGGGGGGGGGGAGAAGGAGGAGGATTTGTAAGATGTGGGAGGTGTATTAACTGTAGAAAGAAAGGGTTATAGAAAGATCACTGAAATTGATGGGTAAAAAAGGTAGAAAACCGAGAGCCCAATATAGTGTAGCTTGTATTGGAGGAGTGCGAATGATAATGATGAGACGTAAGTATTGTACTTACAAACCAGAGTTACCTCCAAGGCAACCACTGAAAAGGCAGGTGGGGAGACCAAGCCTGTCCCCACTCAGGATTAAGACGTCGCTCTCCGTGGATAGAGGAAAAAAAGAGGGTGTACCACCCTTCCACCAAGGGTGGATTCTTGATGTGTAGAGCTATACAGAGGCGCCATTAGGATAAAAGTCTTTAAAACGTTTAAAACGTTCGGGATGCGGTTGTGGACCAGCCAACCCAAAACAGACACAGGTACTGTCGATTCAAGTAATAAATAATTTATTTATATACTCCAAAGACAGTATATAAATAAATTATTGATTACTTGAAATTGATGGGGGTGGTGATAGACACAAAATAAGAGAATTGATTGCATGCGATACCAGAGGGGTAATCTATTGTCTTATCTGCCCCTGCGGCAAGAAATACATAGGTCACACTAAAAGGTCAATATCAAGTAGGATCGGTGAACATTTAAATAATATTGGGAAGGGATGGGAGGGACACCTTCTCTTCAAACATTTTAGGAATCTCCACAACTGCCATGTATGGGATGTGGTTTATTTTGGGTTGGAGGTGGTTCACAGAGACATTAGAGGTGGTGACTATTTGGCCAAAATGTCTAGACAGGAAAGTAGATGGATTTTTAATCTAGACAATCTTGTAACGAAAGGATTAAATGAAGAGATGGAGCTTTTCGGTTTTATGGGATAGTGTATATCTGAAGAGATGAGCTTTCTGGTTCCCCATGGGCTGCTGGTTCCCCAATTTTTGGGGGGTTTATGAGGGAATGTATAGATTAGTATGAATAATGCTAGCTGACATTGGAATATGAGACAAAATATTGTTAGCATAGCTTAATCTTAAATTTAGAGGGTGTTATATTTGCATTATGGATGGAGATCATGGACAAATATATTTATATGCTACTGAGCGCATTATGAAGGATGCCGAATAATGAAACATGGAGATAATGGTGAGAACTATGAAGTATGCAGATAATGGTGAGGATATCACTTTAATGGAGCGAGGAAGGGGAGGAGTGAGGATATGGATATACACATATAAATATGGCGACTGGTGCTGGCCGGTCCAGAGATTCTGATGAAGACGGCCGAGGTTCCGACGAAACATGTCAATCTATTGCTGACTGTGGAGTTAGAGGGGCGCCCCGTTACACCTACAGAATAGCCAGATATTCCCTTCACTCAAAGTACTGCTATTGTAATAAGCGGCATACAAAGAAACTAAGTGGAACGTAGGGAAGCGGCGTCAGCAGCGTGAGTGAAAGGCACTAGAGGAAGTGATGTCATCGCTCAGGACCGGCGGACCAGGAGCAGAGCGGTGAAGCCGGGACAGGCGAATATCGGCAAATTCCAGCACTTGTTGGAGCGTCATTACCAGAGCACCACCCAGACAGAGCTCTGGGGTCTAGATGAATCTGTGAAGCACAGCTTGTACCATTATAGATGAAATCTACGGGACAGCACGGAGGGTGAGACCTATACAAATAGTCGCTTTCAGTTTTGCATACACAAGTGGACGCTTGGACTTAAGTAGATCCAGTTATTTTTGGAATTTAGCGGCAGTACGTATATATCTGTAGTGCTACACACTTTATGCACAACAGATTCCGCAGGATCCTGAGAATTGTATGCAATTTTACGCATATATTTTACGATTTTTATGTTTTTAAAATTCTTATCTTTTCACTTTTAAAGGGGAACCAGCATGCTCTAGAACAGGGCTTTTCAACCTTTTCACTAATTGTACCACTTTTATCGCCTGAAAAATGGCAAGTACCACCACTGCGCCTGCGCAGTGGATCTGATCCAATCAGGCTTGGCTGTTTCCGCTGGAGCCCAAGCAGAGAGCCGCTGCTGCGCATGCGCTGACGTCAACAAGGAGATCTTCGGGGGGGGGCCCAGCACTGGATTCCCTCTAATGAGGGAAAAGGGGGAAGCCTATTTAAGATCCACAGGTAAGTACCACCCAGGAGCAATTTCTTCTTACAGGTACACATTAAGAAAAGGGGGGCATATGAGAGGGGAATATCAGATATCAGTAGTCAAAGGATTAAAATTAGATTGCTAGCCTACAGATTGCCAATATAGATAGCCTTTCCAGTTTCTCCCTCCCCTGCTTCAGTATAGGTAGCCTCCCCCCACCACCAGAGAGCTGGGCAGTGACTCGCCACAAAATTCAGTTCCCTCTCACTTGCTCCTCACTGTGCTGCCCTGCTGAATAGTTCAGAGCTCAGATCAGTAGTAACCCGGCCGCAGTGAAGAGATAGCCAAGCGAATGGCGCAGTGACGCCACGTATACATCAATTACAGGAACTATGCAGTGATGTCACTTCCTGTATTTGAAGTATACCCACTGTCACTGTGCACCATTCGCTTGTCTCCTCACTGCTGATCTGAGGTCTGAGTTATGCCACAGGGCAGCACAGTGAGGAGCGAGCAAGGGATAGCCAAACTTTGTGGAGGCAGGAAAGGACCGGGACAAGCAGCAGGCAGGCAATTAAGTGGCAGACAAACTTGGAATGTACCACCTGGCCAACAGCAAAGTACCACTGGTGGTACACGTACCACAGGTTGAAAAGCCCTGCTCTAGAATGTGTGAAAACGAGTGAATGGGTTTAATTGAGATACAAAGGGGTCTTTTAGTGTAATAACACATTTCAGTAAATTGGTTTATTGACTAGAACTATAAACCGTGATTGTTTATGACCAGCGTACCTCTTGATAATATAATTTGTAATAGATTTTTATTGCTGGATGTCCTGATTGTACAGTTTTATAGTGTGCCAGAGCTGGAATAAAGTAAACGTTTTATATTTAAGTAAAGTAGACATTTGGGGCTTCCTCCAGCCCCATCCGCACCAATCTCTCCCATGCCGCTGGTCTGCGCAAGAGCAGTGTGCCCTCTATGTATCTCCCCGGCGGTCGCTGGAGAGAATGAGATACATAAATTGCACACTTCCCTTGCGGCAGACTAGCCATGACTAGAGGAAGGAATATGAGCTGGTACAGAAGACGAAGAAGACGGAGGATGGCGGTGTGGGAGCGATCGGTGCGGGTGGGGCTGGAGAAAGCCCCAGGTATGTATAAAACATTTACCTTATTCCAGCTCTGGTTTCCTTTTAACCTCTCATGTATCTATGTTCCCCAATTTGTGGCAGTAATTGGGGGCAGGTAAGATCACATTGGGGCACGGATAATCAGTGTGTACAGTATCCTGGGACGTAAACTTATGCATAAAATATAGCGCAAATCCCTCAACCTCAAAAATACATTTTCACTTTGCCAACTTTAATTAGCGTGATTTTAGTCCTTTTCATAAGGTGCCTTGTGATACATTGCCAGAATATTACTCTGCCCTGATAATTGTAGGGAACTCATTTTAGGCATCAGCTTCCATAAATTCACAGATTTATATTCACATATAATATATCACATGCAGAATTCTGAGTATGAATAATTCCGTGCTAATATTCTTCCTCTCACGTTCCTTCACGCTTCATAATATCAAATTTAATCTTGGATATAACATTTAATTCTTTTAAAGTTGCTCCGGCTCAAACATCTGTCACATGCTATCAGCTTTTCCTGACCGATTACTGGCTGAAATAAAACAGAATGGAGAGATCAAAGATACTGTAAAATATGCTGCATGCAGAAGATGGTGTTGTGTTTAAGGGAAATATATAACTACAATAAAGATCTATAGAACTATGAAGGCTTTTATTTTTCATGTGTAGACCTCCTCCCCAAGATCACAGGTTTTGTTTTCTACATTAAAATCAACCGTACAATATGAGCATTTTTATTTATCACCAATATTAGAAACAAGGTCATACCAAAACCAGCACCTAGCCTACAGTTGTCACCGGTGCGGATTGTGCTTCTGCAGATGCCATGTTCTTAAATCAGGGACAAGGTGTTATTCTCAAAGATTATCCAGTAATATAGGAATGAAGCTCATGGGCATAACAAGAATCAACTGGGCCCCAAAGCAAAATTTTAATCGGGCCCACTAAGAAGCCAGGAGGGGGTGTTAAGGATTAGGTACTGGGGGAGGGGGGGGGGGGTGTTGGTTAAGGTCAGGGCCGGTTTAAGGGGCCCTGCGGCAAACTGCAAAGTTGGGGCCCCCTGCGCAGACCCCCCCCCCCCCCCCATTACCCTTCTGCTCCATGGGGCCCTGAAAGTATATTAGTAGCAATAATTACCTCAGTCCCGGCGTGTGAGTGGGCAGGCAGCGGCTGCACTTTGAGGCACACTGTCTCTCTCACTATAAACCAGCGCGTCATGTGTAAACAGGCGCTGGATCATAGAGTGAGAAAGAGATGGCATGCCCAAAACTGCAGATGCTGCCCGCCCGCTCACAAGCCGGGACTGAGGTAATTATTGCTAATAATATACTTTCAGGGCCCCAGGGAGCAGTGCGAGCGGGGGGAGCAGGCAGCCAGGGTTTGCGCTGCGGGGCCTCAGCAGAGGTCGGGGCCCTGGGGCAGTTTCCCCCTTTGCCTCTATGGTAGCGCTGGCCCTGGTTAAGGTTAGGCAATGGGGGGAGTGGTTAAGGATAGGCAGCACGAAGAGGGGGGGGGGGGTCTTAGGGTTAGGTATAGGTAGAGGAAGGGTTTATTGTGAGAGTAAGAAGGTGAAGCTATACATTAACTATTCCTGACGAACGAGGCTCCTCCACTACCTAGTTAGCTTCGAGGTGTCCTGCAGCCAGCCAATCCCTACGCCTCTTCAGTCCCCACATGGTAATGGGTTGGCTGCAGGAGACACTTGTAAACCAACTAAGAAGCGGAGGAGACTCAATTGCCAGGAGAAGGTAATGTATAATGCTTCCATAGTAACATATCGGTACAAATTACTGATATTTTACTATAGGAATTAAGTCATAGAATAACAATTTTACCGATATTCTACTACTGGCAATCTCAGGTGCTATTTTTGTCCTGCACCATTTTTATAGGTATTAGGGAGTCGGAATCTAATAAATGACGGTACGAAAGGCAGGGTTTTCTTATTTGAAAAATGCACAGCATTTAAGTGCATTTATCTGAGATTGGATGCAGTTGACATGGCATGGTATAATGTAACTAGCAGTCAGTCAGGCATGGAATACAACACACAGCATCTGAGCATCTGCTACATCCCCTCTGGTAAGCTTGACAAGTCTTCTTCCAGGTTCCACACTCTGAACTGTATCCTGCATGCTGGGAGGGGGAGACAGTGCTAAGGGAGAATGACTTTAAGAGCCAATTAAGGAGTCAGAACTAAAAAAAACTTGAAATTGCTGGGAATCTCACCATTTTTCCACCACAATATAGGTTTCTTACAACACAGTGAACAGTAGGGTATGACATGAGGAGATTACAACCCCCTGTACAGGGAAGCAGAAAATCTGGGCGCCTGTGGCTAGTGTACAATTTAGGCACCCCATAGGTGCTAATGCATAGATCGTTAATACGGTGCCCAAAACAGAAATTTGGGCACCGAATAAATATCGATTTCAACATTAGAACATTAAAGTTTTTGAAATATGTTATGTTTTGAAACTTACAACACAACAGTTTTTGTCAGGAACCTGCCTGTTAATGTTTCCGCCGAGACCCAGGCGGAATGCACCGCTTCTGGGTCTTGGGGCTTGTTCCCTGCAGGCTGGGACACAGGCCACACTTCCTGATAGGCAGAGGGCGCGTTCTCAGTACGCAAAGATAAACAGTACGCAAAGGTAAAGATTAGTCAGCTGACAGCCCTGGCGTCAACTGACTGAGCGGCTGACACTCGGCAGGTACGTCTGCTGTGATTGAATTTGCGGAGTGTGGCCGGCCACTGATTGGATGAAAGTTGTATTTAAATGCGCAGAGTGCTCCCAGTCATCGCCCGTGATCAGCATAGCTGTGGCTAGTTGCTGGGTGCGCACTCACATTGTCTGAACTATTGGAATTTGACCTTGGCTTGTATTTGACCATTCTTGTCTGCTGTTACTAACCCTTGCTTGTTACCTGGATACTCTTGCCTGCTGCCTGGACCAACCCTTGCTTGTTTACTGGATACTCTTGCATAAACCTGGACTGACCCTTGCCTGTTGCTTGGATAATTTTGCATGCTGACCTTGCATGAACTCTCTCACTTGCTGCTTGGATCATCTACTGCCTGTTTTCTGAACCATCTGTCATTACTGACAATCGACGCTGAGGGCCTCATCCTCCTAAATCAAGGTACTAGTCCTGTGTGATACTTATGAACTATTGAACTGTGTTAAACTTGCCTCAGTGGGGTTCTGGCGGGTTACTGTCCTCTGTACTTCAGTCTGTATGCCTTGCATGTTAAGACCTGGGGTAACCGTAGTCAGGAGACAAAGTGTCCTGTTCACGCGGGGGCTTGTCTATAGGTGAAAACTGTGGGCCGGGCTCAGAGCCGTGGCACTAGATTGGGGCATAGAGACTGATTGGGGACATAACCTGTCAAGCTTTACATATGTGATCAAGTAGTAGCAGTAGGGTACCGTGTTAGCCATCAGCAGGGGCGTCTCTAGCCATTTTGTCACTCCAGGCGAGAAAACCTGTGGCCTCCCCCGTGTGGTGCCCCCCTGATGAAAATAATCATAACGCAGCAATGATTCACTTAAAATAATCGTAATGCGGCAATCTTTCACCAGAAAATAACCCTAACTCAGCAATGATTCACCATAAAATAATCATAATGTGGCCAGCATTCCCCAGGAAATAATTGTAACGTGGCAAGCGTTCCCCAGGAAATAATCATAATGTGGCCAGGGTTCCCCAGGATATAATCATAATGTGGCCAGTGTTCCCCAGGAAATAATCGTAATGCGGCCAGCGTTCCACACAGCAGCAGGCATGTTGCTATATGCCTATATTATTTAATATCCATCCCAGAGAGGAGCCACTGCCTGCCAAATGATATGGGCGAGCGGGGGGCTAACAATCAGGACCAGCCAGGGGAGGGGGCATATACAAAAATCAAGACAAGAGCAGCAGAGGGCACTCACTGTGAGGTGTCGCCTCTGCAAATAGTTTGTGGAGAGAGCCGGCGGTAGCACTGGTCCCTGTGGTGCGTCACAGTGCCTTCAAGCACGCGTGACAGGCGGGGGGCGGAATTAGGGGCGGCGCTGACGTGTAACAAAACTAGCGTGCACAGAGAGGGAGAGGGGGCGGACCAGTAGGCGCCGGCACCGCACATATAAACTAACGTGCGTGCTGCTCGCTCTGAAAGGAGGAGAGGAAGGGGCAGACCAGTAGGCGGTGCCGGGCACAGGCTGAGCTGCCTGTCACAGCCGGCGCCGACCTGGCTGAAAAAAAAATAAACAAACACACGCACAGAGCGGCGAGAAAGCGCCCACTTCCACCAACGGCGCCATAGGCAAAAATTTATAGTTGCTTAGTGACACACCTGGCCATCAGTAAAAGCAAGAAGTTTTAAATCAGGATGATACCATTTATTGGCTAACTAAAAAGAATAAGAATAAGCGAGCTTTCGGCTTTGCAGCCTTCGTCGGCCTAAAATCCTGTTTGCTTGCAGGCTGATGGTACAGACAGCTTTATACATGCAACATCAAAAAGGGGATACACAGATTTGTTTCAAGCATACATACAGGTCATTAAGATGCCTTAAGTGAAACAGAACATCTAAATGGGGTGGGAGGTTGTTAGCTGAGATAAGAATCCTTGTTTACATATACACCATGCTCACAGACCTGGGAGTTGGACTGTCACAGAGGCATCGTAAATTCTGAGTTCACAAGTTTAGCTACAGGCTGAGAGAGTTTTAGCATTAAATATCATCAGTCTCATACCAATATAAAAAGTTTTTGTCCTTATTCAAGCCTTTGCCCACCGCTTTGAACCAATTTACAAATTTTGTTTTTACTATTAAATCGATCATTTGGCGTTTTGAAGCCACCCTTCAGGACAGTGACACAAAGATCATGCATGCTGTGTCCATTGGAACAAAAGTGTGTAGCAACTGGTAGTTCAGATTTGGTATTGTTAGTCCAGTGTCTCCCACATACATAACATTGGGGCATTTAGCACACATGATCAGATATACCAGATATACCAGATTGGTATATTTTCCACAGGAAAATGTGTCTTGTACTCTGTACTCCTGTTGTGAACCTGGTATGGTTAACCTTTTTTGTCGGCAGGGTGATGTTCCATTTTGTTGTGGCCTATTCAAGGAACTCCTGACAATCATCTGTTTTAGATTGTGTGGTTGCTAATATGACAAGAGGGGAGGTTTAGGGAATATCTTTCTCAGTCTGTTATCCTTGTGTAAAATGGGATGAAGTTCCTTAGCAATTCTCCTTAAGATTTCCATGTGTGATCAGATTCAAGATACTGTGTCTGACCTACAAATCTGTCCAACCTACATTTCCGATCTTACTCAGAGGTACACACTTAGCCGCTCACTCCGCTCTTCCAATGGACCTCACCTAACCACCCCCCCCCCCGCATCACCCAGTCCCGTGCACGCCTCCAGGACTTCTCAAGAGCTGCTCCAACACTATGGAACTCCCTACCTCCACCCATTAGGGCAGCCCCCTCCAACAACTTCAAGAATGCCCTCAAAACTCACCTTTTCACTCTGGCCTACTACCCCTCACAAGTGCTCTAAACCCACAGCTGAACTCTGGTCCCCTACCTTTCATGTCCTTACCTCTCCCTCTAGATTGTAAGCCTTTGGGCAGGGTCCTCCTCCTTTTGTGTCCTACCTGATCATGCGCCTCCATTACTGTGAACACATGCTAAGCATCTGAGTGAACCCAACTTGCCTAATCTCCACGCTCCCCTCCAGTGACTAAGCATTACCTTGTACTCATACTGTGCTGTGTGATCTGGTCTTTCTTGTTTTCAGGTATTGTCATTTTGCTGTATGTCGCCCCTAAATATTTTCTGTAACCTAAACTAATGTCCAGCGCTGCGTAATATGTTGGCGCTTTATAAATACAATAAATAAATGTGTGGGTTGTAGGTGACAACAAAAGGGACAACCTTTTTCTGGTTTTGCTTATATTTCAGGAGTTCAGTCCTGGGGATGATGTTGGCTTTCCTGATTTGGGCCTCAGTCATAGGAGGACTGTACCCTTGTTTAATGAAAGTGTTCTTAAAGGGGAACTTCAGCCTAAACAAACATACTGTCATTAAGTTACATTAGTTATGTTAATTAGAATAGAGAGGTAATATAATCTCTTACCCTCCCTGTTTTAACCACTTCCCGACCGCCCACTACACAGGGGCGGCGGGGAAGTGGAGCCCTTCAGGACGGCCTCACCCACAGAGGCGGCGGTCCATTTAAGGGCATGGGCGGAGCGATCGCGTCATCCGTGACGCGATCCTCCGCCGGCGCCTGTCACCGCTCGCTCGCCGCAACATCCCGCCGGCTATACGGAAGCGCCGGCGGGATGTTAACCCCGCGATCGCCGCATACAAAGTGTATAATACACTTTGTAATGTTTACAAAGTGTATTATACAGGCTGCCTCCTGCCCTGGTGGTCCCAGTGTCCGAGGGACCACCAGGGCAGGCTGCAGCCACCCTAGTCTGCACCCAAGCACACTGATTTCTCCCCCCCCTGCCCCAGATCGCCCACAGCACCCATCAGACCCCCCCCTGCCCACCCCCCAGACCCCTGTTTGCACCCAATCACCCCCCTAATCACCCATCAATCACTCCCTGTCACTATCTGTCAACGCTATTTTTTTTTTATCCCCCCCCCTGCTCCCTGCCCCCTCCTGATCACCCCCCACCCCTCAGATTCTCCCCAGACCCCCCCCCAGACCCCCCCCCCCCTGTTTACTGTATGCATCTATCCCCCTGATCACCTGTCAATCACCTGTCAATCACCTGTCAATCACCCGTCAATCACCCATCAATCACCCGTCAATCACCCCCTGTCACTGCCACCCATCAATCAGCCCCTAACCTGCCCCTTGCGGGCAATCTGATCACCCCCCCACACCAATAGATCGCCCACAGATCCGACATCAGATCACCTCCCAAATCCATTGTTTACATCTATTCTCTCCTCTAAACACCCACTAATTACCCATCAATCACCCATCAATCACCCCCTATCACCACCTGTCACTTTTACCTATCAGATCAGACCCTAATCTGCCCCTTGCGGGCACCCAATCACCCGCCCACACGCTCAGATTGCCCTCTGACCCCCCCTTATCAATTCACCAGTGCATTAATTACATCTGTTCTTCCCTGTAATAACCCACTGATCACCTGCCAATCACCTGCCAATCACCTATCACCCATCAATCACCCCCTGTCACCCCCTGTCACTGCCACCCATCAATCAGCCCCTAACCTGCCCCTTGCGGGCAATCTGATCACCCACCCACACCATTAGATCGCCCGCAAACCCGCCGTCAGATTACCTCCCAAATGTATCGTTTACATCTGTTATCTTCTCTAAACACCCACTAATTACCCATCAATCACCCATCAATCACCCCCTATCACCACCTGTCACTGTTACCTATCAGATCAGACCCTAATCTGCCCCTTGCAGGCACCCAATCACCCGCCCACACGCTCAGATTGCCCTCAGACCCCCCCCCCCCCCCCCCTTATCAATTCGCCAGTGCATTAATTACATCTGTCCTTCCCTGTAAAAACCCACTGATCACCTGTCAATCACCTGCCAATCACCTATCACCCATCAATCACCCCGTCACCCCCTGTCACTGCCACCCATCAATCAGCCCCTAACCTGCCCCTTGCGGGCAATCTGATCACCCACCCACACCAATAGATCGCCCGCAGATCCGACATCAGATCACCACCCAAGCGCAGTGTTTCCATCTATTCTCTCCTCTAAACACCCACTAATTACCCATCAATCACTCCCTATCACCACCTGTCACTGTTACCTATCAGATCAGACCCTAATCTGCCCCTTGCGGGCACCCAATCGCCCGCCTACACGCTCAGATTGCCCTCAGACCCCCCCTTATCAATTCGCCAGTGCAATATTTACATCTGTTCTCCCCTGTAATAACCCACTGATTACCTGTCAATCACCTATCAATCACCCATCAATCACCCCCTGTCACTGCCACCCATCAATCACCCCCTGTCACTGCCACCCATCAATCACCCGCTGTCACTGCCACCCATCAATCAGCCCCTAACCTGCCCCTTGCGGGCAAACTGATCACCCACCCACACCAATAGATCGCCCGCAGATCCGACATCAGATCACCACCCAAGCGCAGTGTTTCCATCTATTCTCTACCCTAAACACCCACTAATTACCCATCAATCACCCCCTGTCACTGCTACCTATCAGATTAGACCCCTATCTGCCCCTAGGGCACTCAATCACCCGCCCACACCCTCAGAATGCCCTCAGACCCCAGCCCTGATCACCTCGCCAGTGCATTGCTTGCATCTATTCCCCCCTCTAATCACACCTTGAGACACCCATCAATCACCTCCTGTCACCCCCTAGCACACCTACCCATCAGATCAGGCCCCAATTTGCCCCGTGTGGGCTCCTGATCACTCGGCCAAACCCTCAGACCCCCTTCCGATCACCTCCCCAGTGCATGGATTGCATCTATTTTCCCCTCTAACCACCCCCTGAGACACCCATCAATCACCTCCTGTCACCCCCCTAGCACTCCTATCCATCAGATCAGGCCCAATACAACCTGTCATCTAAAAGGCCACCCTGCTTATGACCGGTTCCACAAAATTCGCCCCCTCATAGACCACCTGTCATCAAAATTTGCAGATGCTTATACCCCTGAACAGTCATTTTGAGACATTTGGTTTCCAGACTACTCACGGTTTTGGGCCTGTAAAATGCCAGGGCGGTATAGGAACCCCACAAGTGACCCCATTTTAGAAAAAAAAGACACCCCAAGGTATTATGTTAGGTGTATGACGAGTTCATAGAAGATTTTATTTTTTGTCAAAAGTTAGCGGAAATTAATTTTTATTGTTTTTTTTTCACAAAGTGTCATTTTTCACTAACTTGTGACAAAAAATAAAATCTTCTATGAACTCGCCATACACCTAACGGAATACCTTGGGGTGTCTTCTTTCTAAAATGGGGTCACTTGTGGGGTTCCTATACTGCCCTGGCATTTTAGGGGCCCTAAACCGCGAGGAGTAGTCTAGAAAACAAATGCTTCAAAATGACCTGTGAATAGGACGTTGGGCCCCTTAGCGCACCTAGGCTGCAAAAAAGTGTCACACATGTGGTACCGCCGTACTCAGGAAAAGTAGTATAATGTGTTTTGGGGTGTATTTTTACACATACCCATGCTGGGTGGGAGACATTTCTATGTAAATGGACAATTGTGTGTAAAAAAATCAAACAATTGTCATTTACAGAGATATTTCTCCCACTTAGCATGGGTATGTGTAAAAATACACCCCAAAACGCATTATACTACTTCTCCTGAGTACAGCGGTACCACATGTGTGGCACTTTTTTACACCCTAAGTACGCTAAGGGGCCCAAAGTCCAATGAGTACCTTTAGGATTTCACAGGTCATTTTGCGACATTTGGTTTCAAGACTACTCCTCACGGTTTAGGGCCCCTAAAATGCCAGGGCAGTATAGGAACCCCACAAATGACCCCATTCTAGAAAGAAGACACCCAAAGGTATTCCGTACGGAGTATGGTGAGTTCATAGAAGATTTTATTTTTTGTCACAAGTTAGCGGAAAATGACACTTTGTGAAAAAAAACTATTAAAATCAATTTCCGCTAACTTGTGACAAAAAAATAAAAACTTCTATGAACTCACCATACTCCTAACGGAATACCTTGGGGTGTCTTCTTTCTAAAATGGGGTCATTAGTGGGGTTCCTATACTGCCCTGGCATTTTAGGGGCCCTAAACCGTGAGGAGTAGTCTTGAAACAAAAATGACCTGTGAAATCCTAAAGGTACTCATTGGACTTTGGGCCCCTTAGTGCAGTTAGGGTGCAAAAAAGTGCCACACATGTGGTATCGCCGTACTCGGGAGAAGTAGTACAATGTGTTTTGGGGTGTATTTTTACACATACCCATGCTGGGTGGGAGAAATACCTCTGTAAATGACAATCTTTTGATTTTTTTACACACAATTGTCCATTTACAGAGGTATTTCTCCCACCCAGCATGGGTATGTGTAAAAATACACCCCAAAACACATTGTACTACTTCTCCCGAGTATGGCGATACCACGTGTGGCACTTTTTTGCACCCTAACTGCGCTAAAGGGCCCAAAGTCCAATGAGTACCTTTAGGATTTCACAGGTCATTTTGAGAAATTTCGTTTCAAGACTACTCCTCACGGTTTAGGGCCCCTAAAATGCCAGGGCAGTATAGGAACCCCACAAATGACCCCATTTTAGAAAGAAGACACCCCAAGGTATTCCGTTAGGAGTATGGTGAGTTCATAGAAGATTTTATTTTTTTGTCAAAAGTTAGCGGAAATTGATTTTAATTGTGTTTTTTCACAAAGTGTCATTTTCCGCTAACTTGTGACAAAAAATAAAATCTTCTATGAACTCGCCATACTCCTAACGGAATACCTTGGGGTGTCTTCTTTCTAAAATGGGGTCATTTGTGGGGTTCCTATACTGCCCTGGCATTTTAGGGGCCCTAAACCGTGAGGAGTAGTCTTGAAACGAAATTTCTCAAAATGACCTGTGAAATCCTAAAGGTACTCATTGGACTTTGGGCCCTTTAGCGCAGTTAGGGTGCAAAAAAGTGCCACACATGTGGTATCGCCGTACTCAGGAGAAGTAGTATAATGTGTTTTGTGGTGTATTTTTACACATACCCATGCTGAGTGGGAGAAATATCTCTGTAAATGGACAATTGTGTGTAAAAAAAATTAACAAATTGTCATTTACAGAGATATTTCTCCCACCCAGCATGGGTATGTGTAAAAATACACCCCAAAACACATTATACTACTTCTCCTGAGTACGGCAATACCACATGTGTGGCACTTTTTTGCAGCCTAACTGCGCTAAGGGGTCCAAAGTCCAATGAGCACCTTTAGGCTTTACAGGGGTGCTTACAATTTAGCACCCCCCAAAATGTCAGGACAGTAAACACACCCCACAAATGATCCCATTTTGGAAAGTAGACCCTTCAAGGTATTCAGAGAGGGGCATGGTGAGTCCGTGGCAGATTTCATTTTTTTTTTGTCGCAAGTTAGAAGAAATGGAAACTTTTTTTTTTTTTTTTTTTTCTCACAAAGTGTCATTTTCCGCTTACTTGTGACAAAAAATAATATCTTCTATGAACTCACTATGCCTCTCAGTGAATACTTTGGGATGTCTTCTTTCCAAAATGGGGTCATTTGGGGGGTATTTATACTATCCTGGAATTCTAGCCCCTCATGAAACATGACAGGGGGTCAGAAAAGTCAGAGATGCTTGAAAATGGGAAAATTCACTTTTTGCACCATAGTTTGTAAACGCTATAACTTTTACCCAAACCAATAAATATACACTGAATGGGTTTTTTTTTTATCAAAAACATGTTTGTCCACATTTTTCGCGCTGCATGTATACAGAAATTTTACTTTATTTGAAAACTGTCAGCACAGAAAGTTAAAAAAATCATTTTTTTGCCAAAATTCATGTCTTTTTTGCTGAATATAATAAAAAGTAAAAATCGCAGGAGCAATCAAATAGCACCAAAAGAAAGCTTTATTAGTGACAAGAAAAGGAGCCAAAATTCATTTAGGTGGTAGGTTGTATGAGCGAGCAATAAACCGTGAAAGCTGCAGTGGTCTGAATGGAAAAAAAGTGGCCGGTCCTTAAGGGGTAGAAAGCCCTAGGTCCTCAAGTGGTTAAAAGAACAGGCAAATGTTTGTGATTCATGGGGGCTGCCATCTTTGTCATGGGAGCAGCCATCTTTTTGGTTGAAAGGAGGTGTCAGGGAGCAGGAGACACAGTTCCAACTGTCCTGTGTCCTGATTACCCCTCCCAGCTGCACACGCTAGGCTTCAAATGTCAAATTCAAAATGTAAAAAAAAAAAAAAAATTGCACCAGAACAAGAACAACATCATCAGAAATCCCATCATGCTTTGCACAGCATCAGGGGAAAAAAGCCCGGGCAGTTTTCTGCTGTGCAGCTAAAAATAAGGATTGTATAAGAGAAACAAAGTTCTGATGCTGTGAAACTGTTAAAGAAACACCAAGCCTTTTCAGTGCTGCTGAGTCGATTTTTAGTCCGGAGGTTCACTTTAAGGCGATCTAGGTGCTCGTCTCTGTCCATCCTGTCAGAACAAATCCGATTGTACCTTATACCTTGGCTGTAAATTATAGAGTTCTTAATATGCTTGGGATGAAAACAGTCATATCTTAGATATGTGGGACGGTCTGTAGGTGTGCGATGCACAGAAGTTTGTAGGTTGTTACCCCTGATGTATATGGTGGTGTCCAGAAAGTGATAAAATATGTTATCCTTTCTACGTTTGTAAGGGTGTTTGCGCAGGGGGGGGGACGGTTAGGATTAGGAAGGGTGTTTGTGCTGGGGGAGGGGAGTGGTTATCGTTAGGCACCACTGGGAGGGGGTGTCTTAGGGTTAAGCACCACTAGGGGGTTCTTAGGTTTAGGTACCAGCAGGGGGGGGGCGTCTTCGGGTTAGGCACCCTGGGGGAGGATTAAGTGTGAGAGTTGGGTTAGATTAAGCTGTAGTTTTGAATAATGAAATGGTTTTTAATGTAAATATCTTTTCATTTTCATTTTCCAACTGTTTTAAAACAATACTTATCGCTTACATGTTTTCGGCTTCACTTCGCGCCCAGTTGAAAATGATCTTTATCGTTTATTAAGATTTCGGCTTCCCCCCGCGCCCATTTTTCCTCTTGCCTCTATTTCATGCATGCCTGTACAGGAAATCCATACCATTTTCTCCTGCATACCTCACAAAATACAGACGTTCATCTATTGGTAGCAGTGTTTTCAGTAACATGCAGTATTAAAATCAAGGGTGACTTTTCACAGTAGATGTCCTTTAATAATACAGTATATAGGCAAATGTATGGGATATGGAAAGATCCCCTTTAGAGGTGCGATCAGGCAGTCCCAGTATAGGCAGCTCTATATTCCACTATGTAGATAAAAGACAAAAAAGAGAGCGCTCTATGAAAGATATGTCGGTCTGTATATTGTCCTGTCCAGGACAGGTCTCACCTGATTCAATTGTGGCCATTTGCAGAAACCAGCCAGACAAGACATGTCCTTAGTCCTGAGGAAACGGAGGCTGATCCTCCGTGAAACCGTCTGTACCCCCCTGTATCGTGTATGCCCAATAAATCTTTTTAAGCCACCACCTAGCATTTCCCGCTGTTTGAATAGTTCAGTTGCTGCGGCACTGCCTAGTAACCGCATGATGCTCATTACCCTGCCTACAGCTGCTAACGGCTATAGCTAGGAAGACGTTGCTCCCCTTACTGCCACACTTGGGTTGAGTCAGCGTCCCCTACACATACCTGGACCAACGCCATCTAACGAAGAAGTTTGTGCTGCTTCCTCTGTTAGACTCTACATCTGGCCACCTCCGTGAGAGCTTGGCCTGAAAGGGACACATGTCTTGTCTGGCTGGTTTCTGGAAACAGCCACAATTGAATCAGGTGAGACCTGTCCTGGACAGGACAATATACAGACCGACATATCTTTCATAGAGCGCTCTCTCTTTGTCTTTTATCTTTAACAATATATATTACTTTCACTCTGCCCAGGGTGGACAGTGCGCGATGTGATAATAGCGTCGCACCCGCTGCCTGAAAACGGCGCATCGGGTGACTTCCGGGCGCAACGTTTACAAGGCAGCGGGTGTGACGTTATCGTCGCACCACGCACTATTACTGTCCCACCTAACGCTGTGGTTTGCGCCCACTAACTGTTAAGGCCTCCTAACCGGCTTAGCACTGGTTAGTGAATCGAGGCCATGGATGACATATTTGCATTGTGTCATTAAAATATTAAATTGCTGTCCTGCACTTTCACTTGTTTGGCCTCAGTATATTAGAATTACCAACTCACTGTGGTGTTCACCAACAAATTATAGGTTGGTTTTTACAGATCCTGTTTTGGCAGCAAACTGATGAATACCAGAGTGCGTTGTTCTGTGGGATGAATGAAAAGACCACTCTAAACCACTGTGTAACCCTAGTAAGTATTCTGAGACATCACAAAACACCTTCCAAGCTCAGAGGACCTTTGTCGTATACCAAGCAAATCTCCAAAGAGCACACTTGGTGGAGTACCAAATCACTAGCTATAGAAACTCATGTTATGCAATCAGCCCAGTATTCGGTGTTCCACCTAGCGTGTTAGTTGGACTGTGGCTTTCTGTACTGCAAATAGGGTTGCCAGGTGTCCGGTTTTAGACCGGACAGTCCGGTTTTTGGCCGCTGTGTCCTGTCCAAAAAGGCATGTTAAACCGGACAATTAAGATGTCCGGTTTTATGCCTTTTGCCACTTGCCGCCACCCGTCCGCCAGCGCTGCGCGACCGCTGATTCGCTGCCTGGCTGTCAGTCAAAGGCACAGCCAGCCAGCTTACGCGGCGTAAGTTATGCCAGCTTAAGCACCGCCCCCGAGCCCACGCTTCCCGACGTTGTTACGGCAACGCCAACGCTGCGTTGCCAACGCACGCATGACGTGCGTCACTCACGTCATTTGCAATGCGATTCTGCATCTGCGAAGGAAGCAAGGTAAGGTCAGGAGTCTGGAGATATGGTGAGTGAGTGACCCATAATTCTCTGGTTGTATTTCCGCTCTTTGTGTGCATTGGCTCCGCTCTATCTCCCCTCCGTATAGTCCAGGCGTGACTTTCAATCTCATTCAATCTCGCCTGAGCCCGCTGCTTACTATACTTTACACTTGAATTCATACTATTGTACAACGCTATTTATACTGTTATATTTGTTATATTTGCTCAAAATGTGTACATACATGTATGCGCAGATTTATATTTTAACTTTATGCCTATGTATGTCCACTTTATTGTTCTCAATAAAAAATTTTGGTGGGAAAAAAAAAATAAATGTTAAAATTTTTTAAAGAAATCGACCACTTCACTGTGCAAAAACGCCATAAATGCATTGCATTATTTGCATAGTTTTCCAGTTTTGTAATAGTTTTCTGCTCTGTCTCTTATTATGTGCATTTACTGGTGAAAAGCGGTCTCTTATGTGCATTTACTGGTGAAAAGTGGTCTCTTATGTGCATGTACTGGTGAGGACAGTTAGTGACATGGCTATGTACTCTGTAATGTGCTGCAGAAGATGTCAGTGCGATATAAATACTGTAAAAAACATTTTTTAAAAAGCCCATTGCTTAGCCCCACTCTAAATAAAAGTGCGCTTCTGACTCCGCCCCTAACTCCACCCCCTGTCCGGTTTTCTCGATCAGCCAACCTGGCAACCCTAACTGCAAAGATTCTGATGCTAATCAGAATTCCATCGATATTTAGCACAGCAGAATAACTTAGTAAGGTAATTGTCACGTGCCCCCTAGTGGCCACAACGCTCAATGCCCTTCAATCTATTTCAACCCACAGACTGTCCAACCTGGTGGATACAATAGATGCAATGAAACAGCTGGAATTGGGCAGCAGACAGGCTAGGAGGGAGCGTGCGAGAGACAAAAACACTTTACTACTTTATATTTTGGGTACAGGGCTGGCACCACTCTCATATACAGGCTGAGAGAAACCTTCTGATTATTCTAAGTTTAGTAACACGGCTGTGGCTGACCCTAGCTCCTTAAAAGGGGTACCAAAACAACCAGCGGGGCACTAGGAATCAAATGCCATAACTTCCATAACTACCATAAGCTTAAAAACAAGAAGAGAATCGAGGGCCCAATATGGTGCAGTATTGTCCGGTAAAATGAAGCGTTCAATACAATTTTATGTGTATATACTCACAAACACGGGTTACCCATAGGCAACCACTTTAAATGCAGGTGGGGAGCATTAGGGCCTGACCCCACTCAGGTTAAGAAGTCGCTCTCTGTAGATAGTAGATGGGGATGCACCCCTCCACCCAGGGTGGACTAGAAGATCAGCAAAAACTCGGTATACAGAGGCGCCAGAGTAGAGTAAAACGTTTTAAAAACAGTTTAAAAGCAGAGGGGGATGTTAGGGTGGACTTACCTCTCTCTTACAAAAAAGAAAACTCACTTGAGTCTCGATAAAACAGAATTGACAAATAATTTATTCAACTCCACAAATGCAACGCGTTTCGCAGGCGTGACCCCACTTCCTTAGGCAAAAATGGGAGCACAACTCAGTGGGTCAAGCAGTAGGTGTGAGTGTCTCTGTGAGGCAGTAGGTTTGAGGTGCTCAAACCTACTGCTTGACCCACTGAGTTGTGCTCCCATTTTTGCCTGAGGAAGCGGGTCGCGCTCGTGAAACGTGTCGAATTTGTGGAGTTGAATAAATGATTTGTCAATTCATTTTTATCGAGACTCAAGTGAGTTTTCTTTTTTGTAAGAGGGAGGTAAGTCCACCCTAACAATCCCCCTCTGCTTTTAAACGGTTTTTAAAACGTTTTACTCTACTCTGGCGCCTCTGTATACCAAGCTTTTGCTGATCATAACTACCATAAGTATGGTATGTCTTAGAACTGCAAAAATCATACAATACATTTACAGTGCTGCCCATAATTCATACCCCTGGCAAATTTTGACTTAAAATTAATTTTATTCAACCAGCAAGTCATTTTTTGATGAGAGATGACATAGGTGTCGCCCAAAAGATAATAAGATGATGTACAAGAAGTATTATTGTGGGAAAAAAAATCTCAGCTTTTATTTCTTTTGGGCAAAAATGTCCAGTCCAAAATTATTCATACCCTTCTCAATCATCAATAGAAAACCCTTTTTTGACAATTACAGCAATTAAACGGTTCCTATAATTGAAGATTCACTTTTTGCATGTTTCCACAGGTATTTTTGCTCATTTATCTTTAGCAATGAGCTCCAAATCTTTTAGGTTGGAGGGTCTTCTTGCCATCGACCTGATCTTTAGCTCCCTCCACAGATTCTCAATTGGATTCAAGTCAGGACTCTGGCTGGGCCTCTCCAAAACGTTAATAATGTTGTCTGCTAACTAGCACTTGGGCTCCTGAAGACTTCTGATGCCTCCCTTCAGTGGTGGAGAGAGCAGTTTTTGACTCATTTAGTCAAATACTGCTATGGGGAGCCAGCGCTGGAACGGGCACGGGGAGAGGAGAGGGAAGGTTCTATAGTAACCAGAGCCTTCCCTCTCCCTAGGTAAGTAGCTGGCTTTTTTTTTAAAGGTTCCCTTTGACTTTAAAATGCATAGAGAATATCATAATTACAAAAAAAAAAAAAAAAAAAAAAAAGAAGATCGCCTACAAAAAGCCTAAGTTGTGTCGAAAAAAAAAAACCAAGATATAGATCACTTAGGTGTGATGAGTAGTGATAAAGATGATGGCAAATTAATGGAAGGAGCTATGAAATGTGAAAATTGCTTCCGTCTATTAGGTGACAGCAACTTTGAGGGCTGAAGTGGTTAAATAAATGTAGGAATTTTTTTCCGTCCATGAATAAATGTGGTGTTGTGAGATACCCTGAAATAAGTGCTAACACAGACGGGAACCTCCCCAGTCCCCTACTGAACTCTGCTGCTCATCTCATCCACCTCTCCTCCCGCTCCTCTGATGCTGCCCTCTTTGCTAATCTCTACATTGGCTGACACTCACCCAAAGGATCTAGTTCAAACTCCTCATCCTATTATACAAAGCTCCACATAGGCTATATCCCCTAAATACATTTCCTTATTAATCTCCAGACAGGGGCGTTGCTAGCCCCAAAGATCAGTGGCACGTGCCCCGGATCTATTCTGGGGTGCTCCGGATGTCCCCCAGGAATCAGCTGTGGTGCTTTAATGGCGGGCATGCTGGGAGCTGTGGTGTATCAATTTGGGGTATGCTGGGTGCTGTGGTGCCTCTATGTAAGGTAGCAAAGAGAAGCCGGCACCATCTATTTTATCTTCTGCTCTTTTATTGCATAGAGAAATCACCAGCGAGTACAGCAACGTTTCAAGGTTGCACACCTCTTTTTCAAGCTTGCTGGGTAATACACATTGAACTCAAACATACATCCTTATATATTGCACATGATCAGCAGCAACCAATAGAATTCAAAATCATCTACCCCAATCATAACAGTCCTACACCAGTGGACCTGATGGGGAACTTCTGTATTGCTGCTATGATAGGTTATAGTATTGTGGAACACCCACCTGTCAAGCCCCTCATGGTCTAGCTAATCGCAGCCCTCCTTGGTCCGCCAGACATCACGACGAGTCCTGGCTTCTGCGCATAGCGCATCTGCCAGGTTCCCTACGTGTACACGCAAGTGGGTGGAGCCAAGCTCCGTCCAGCGTGTCTCGGCGGATACTGAGGAGACATGAGCGGCGTTCAGCCGCTGACGTCACCAGCTGTAACTGAGGAGGACGGCGCCGCAGGCCAATCGGAGCCCTCCTAGATGTATGCGAAATAACTGTCGCTTGGCAACCATACAATGGGTCCTGCCAAGCTAGCGCATACAAACCCCGCAGTAATTTAACATATGTGAAATACACATGACAGCTACACAGTTTATATAGAGTCGCTATTTACAGAGTATATCTTATAGTCAGGGGGAACATGATCAGAGACAAAGGTAGGGACAAGGATAATAAACATCAATACAAAAGAAGATGGGGAAAAAAAGAAGAAAGTGGTGCCTCAATGTAGGCATACAAGGTGCTGTGGTGCCATGCTGGACGCTGTGATGTCTTTAAAGGGATACTGTAGGGGGGTCGGGGGAAAATGAGCTGAACTTACCCGGGGCTTCTAATGGTCCCCCGCAGACATCCTGTGTTGGCGCAGCCACTCACGGAAGCTCCGGCCCCGCGTCCAGTTCACTTCTGGAATTTCTGACTTTAAAGTCAGAAAACCACTGCGCTTGCATGCCCGTGTCCTCGCTCCCGCTGATGTCACCAGGAGTGTACTGCGCAGACACAGACCATACTGGGCCTGCGCTGTGCGCTCTTGATGACATCAGCGGGATCGAGGACACGGCAACGCAGGCGCAGTGGTTTTCAGACTTTAAAGTCTGAAATTACAGAAGTGAACCGGAGGCGGGGCCGGAGCATCGGTGAGTGGCTGCGCCAACACAGGATGTCTGCGGGGGACCGTTAGAAGCCCCGGGTAAGTTCAACTCATTTTCCCCTGACCCCCCTACAGTATCCCTTTAAGGGGGCATGCAGGAAGCTGTGATTCTTCTATGGGGGCAAGCTGGGAGTTATGGTGCCTGAATGGGAGGCCCGTGGAAGCCAGGTCAGTGAAATAATAGTGCACAGTGCCTATGCATAAAAAGATACGCTTAGGGCCCTTTTCCACCAGCGCTATTGCACTGGCTGAATCGCAAAAACGCAAACCGCTAGCGATTTTACAATCGCTACGGTTTGCTTTTTAACATAGGAATCGCGGTAGGTAATTTCCACTACCGCGATTCGTTTTTTACTTGATCGCAATCGCGCCGCGGAGCGACTTTTGCCGCGATTTTGCTATGCAGTGCATAGCATAGCAAAATCGCGGCCGCGAACATCGGGGAATCGCCGCTAATTGCGATTCAGCAATCGCTAGCGTTCAGCGTGAACGCTAGCGATTGCTAGTGGAAAAGGGCCCTTATCGCTATTTATCGTTAGTACTGCATAATGGCGCGCAGGGAAAAAAGAAGAAAAACGGCACACAGTAACGTTATTTATCAATAGTGCCGTTCATATGCCAAACAGCAGACGTTATTGCGCACAGTAACGTTATTTATCAATAGCGCCCTACATAAGCCAAACAGCAGACGTTATTGCGCACAGTAACGTTATTTATCAATAGCGCCCTACATAAGCCAAACTGCAGACGTTATTTAACTGCAAAACGATGAATGGATTTAATGCAACACTGTCAAGGTTAGAGTTAGGCACCACCAGGGGAGATTTAGGGTTAGGCACCACCAGGAGGGTGCTTAGGGTTAGACATCTCCAGGGGGGTGGTTAGAGTTAGGCACCACCAGGGGGTGGTTAGGGTTAGGCACCACCAGTGGGGTCTTAGGGTTAGGCACCACCAGTGGGGTCTTAGGGTTAGGCACCACCAGTGGGGTCTTAGGGTTAGGCACCACCAGTGGGGTCTTAGGGTTAGGCACCACCAGTGGGGTCTTAGGGTTAGGCACCACCAGTGGGGTCTTAGGGTTAGGCACCACCAGTGGGGTCTTAGGGTTAGGCACCACCAGTGGGGTCTTAGGGTTAGGCACCACCAGTGGGGTCTTAGGGTTAGGCACCACCAGTGGGGTCTTAGGGTTAGGCACCACCAGTGGGGTCTTAGGGTTAGGCACCACCAGTGGGGTCTTAGGGTTAGGCACCACCAGTGGGGTCTTAGGGTTAGGCACCACCAGGGAAGTGGTTAGGGTTAGGCACCACCAGAGAAGTGGTTAGGGTTAGGCACCACCGGGGGGGGGGGGGGGGGGGGACTAGGGGTTAGGGAGAGGTACAG
This sequence comes from Hyperolius riggenbachi, assembly GCF_040937935.1. Classification (NCBI taxonomy): domain Eukaryota; kingdom Metazoa; phylum Chordata; class Amphibia; order Anura; family Hyperoliidae; genus Hyperolius; species Hyperolius riggenbachi. The sequence continues at coordinate 170,555,083 of NC_090656.1, read as the reverse complement.
AGAGGGTTCTGTGTGTTAACGTTAATTTTCAATAAAATAAGCACAGCTAAATAACGATAAGGCTTTAACGTTAAATACTGATAAGCGACAAATGGATTCGCGGCAACACCGTGCGCCATTATTCGCAGGCGCCATTTTCAGATGGATCCCGTGGGAGCATGGGAGGGGGGCCACTAGAAGGTCAGAGAATGCTGTGTGTGAACTACCAGTGCCAAATAAACTGGCGGCAGGCCAGCCTGTCCAGCAGAGAGCCAATACTGCTAGCACAGAAGCCAGGTAACTCTGTCCAGTTATGTGATATGCTGCATTTTTGTTATTGTATTAATGGAGAGGGGGCTTCATCCAACATTTTGCTGGGCACTGCAGGCCTACTTGGACCGCTGTTAAGTTCATGAAAATTTGGCTCCGCCCATGATCACACCCAAATTCTGGTGTGTGGCCACACCCATTTTCTATCTGGAGTGCCCAAAAGTGCCCCGGATCTCTTAGGATCCTAGCAACGCCCCTGTCTCCAGATATCTTATCTATGTTTGGAATGGAGAGGGAAACGCTAGTGTTTGCAGTGGAGAGGGGAAGGCTTGTGTTCAGAGTGGATAGAGGAAGGCTAGTGTTTAAAATGGAGAGAAGAAGGTTAATGTTTGGAGTGGAGATGATCAGTAAAGGTAAACATTTCTCATGGAAAAAGGGATATTAGCTACTGACTGGGATGAAGTTCCATGCTTGGTTAGTTCCTCTTTTTTAGTTTACTATATACAAATGGGAACACTGTAATATGAACTGAACCACAAATCTCAATAAGTCCCACACCACAACACCAGCAAAAAACAATCCTAACCGATTAACTATAAACAGGTGAACAGCAAGCACAAATATATAGAGCAATGTACAGGGATACATGCTACAAAATCAGCAGGCAAGTAGCAAGTTCATAAGGCAAAGAAGAGTCAAAACCAGGTAAATCAGAGAAACAGATCAGGAAAGGAACGAGACGAGTACAGGAGGTGATCAGATATCAGCAACACAGGTACTCAATAATCTGGCACTGGACTGAAGCGCAAACAGGCCTTACATAGGCAGTCCAATCTGTCAAGTGAACATGTAGCAAGGATGGAACAGAGGCGCCAATAACAGGATAAAACCGTTAAAACCCGTTTAAAAGAGGAGGTAGTGGTGGACTCACCTTCCCAGTAAGAAGCGCCTCTGCTACACTTGACCAGTACTAGTTATTGCTCTCATTATTTGCCTGATGAAGCGGGTTTGATCCTGCGAAACACATTGCACTGTGGAGTGTATAAATACATTTCACTGTTGACTATTAAATCAACAAATTCGGTGTCTACTTACTGGGGAGGTAAGTTTACCACTACCTCCACTTTTAAATGGGGTTAAATGATTTTATCCTGGTATTGGCACTTCTGTTCCTTCCTTGCTACATTCTCGAGTCCATCCTCTGTCCACCCCCTTGTCTCCTATTTACAGAGAGCGACTTCCAGAGCCGGGACAAGGTCCTCCAGCACCCAAGGCTGAGACACCAAAGTGCGCCCCTCCATCCCTCCACCCCAGCCGTCACACACTGATTGCTCTTAGACTAAGAGGCACCCCAGGGCCCCCAACACCTTAATCTCTAGTTATCTGGCTTGTAGTCACTTCCATGTATCTCCTTTTCTTATTTCTTTCTGCTTCAAACACAATTAGGAATGACAGCTGAATGAATTGTGCACCCCCTGCTACAATGCGCCCTGAGGCTGGAGCCTCTCCAGCCTATGCCTCGGCCCGGCCCTGGCGACTTCTTAACCTGAGTGGGGTCAGGTCCTAATGCTCCCCACCCGCCTATACAGTGTTTGCCTTTGAGGTAACCCACACTTGTGAGTATAACTGCACACATTTTGTGTTTCTCCATAACCTGGTTACACTACATACCACACTATATTGGGCTTTTGGTGTCCCTTTGTGTTTTCCTCCTACAACTGTGTCAAGTGAACATGATTGAGATTATTGTAAAAAAATAAAAATAAAAAAATAAACAGGCTTCAATAAGAAATGTATGCACAGGCGACTCCGAGATTTCTGCCTTTTGTGACTCATTAGCAAAGGACATCAGCAATGTAAACCAGGTAATACAAAAATAAATAATGCAAAAAGCTTTACATGCAATGCACAACATCTTTTAAACCACAAATAGAGGAATACCGAATTGTGATATTGAACAAAATATGAATTAAAAACACAAGTATAGACCAAGGCTTTAAAGAGAAACTCCAGTGAAAATAATGTTTACTGTTGGCAGGTGATAATAGCTGCTGCATGCTTTTTTGGCAGTTGGAAACAGCTGTAAACAGCCATTTCCCATTATGCAACAAGGTTCACAGACAGGAAACTGTTTCTTGTGGGTGGGGTTTCACCACAATATCAGTCATACAGCGCCCCCTGATGGTCCGTTTGTGAAAAGGAATAGACTTCTCATGTAAAAGGGGGTATCAGCTACTGATTGGGATAAAGTTCAATTCTTGGTCGGAGTTTCTCTTTAATGTAAGTTATAATACCCCAAACCTCTGAACCTCTCTATTAGTTCTTGTATAAATCATAGGTCATCACTTTACACAAATCTATCATTAAATTTGCCAGATAAATGTAGTCTTCATTCACTTATTTTTTGAACTAGCGAGATTTCACTGGGGGACAGTGGGGGTTGCCAGAAAGAGCAGAAAGGGTTCTCTAAAAGGTTCTATTTGACTTGTTTTCATAGCCGTCTCCATGCTACTTTAGTCAACCAAAATGATGGGTTATTTTTAGGTTTAAAGATAATGCGTAATTTGTGGCTTAGAATAAATAGTTTAAATTACTTTCAGGATAAAATGCTGATTCGTTTATTTCATTCATTAATTTACTATTGGAGCATGTCCAGTTTAAGTGGTATGCGAGTGCCCAAAAATATATACTTTTTTATATGGAAGAGGTGAACAATTTTAATATAGTTCTTCCTCACCTTTTTGTATGAATCTGCCATAAACCAATTAATAGTTTTTAATTTTTATTTATTTAAAATATTAGCAGTTGATATTGTGGTTCTGAAAACGTACATGATTTTTGTGAAATAGCTTCCGCGGAAGAATGACAGAGGAAGCAAAAGTGAATCAAATAAGGGCCTATTTAGGTTGCATGGCGCATGCGCTACAACTAGCACATACTACAATGCACATTCTGCATATTAAAAATGTGTACTTTATTTTGCTAGCATAAAGAATTGCTATGTAATGTTCAAGTTATTTGTTACATTATCCAGAAACAAACTGTAGAAAGTGCATTTAGATAATGTGGTCCACTACAACACAATGACGTGGACATGCCCATACAATCGTATGGGCAGTGCATTCACACGCAGAAACGCAGCAAGAAGCAGATGCATAGTGTGAACTCACCCATACAGTGAGAAAAGGAATGCAGACTAGTTCTGTATATGATTAGCACTGCACACATACACATTATCTTATTGTGTTATATGTAATTTTACAATCCCTTTAAGAAATTATAGTATTTTGTTCATTTGTATTATCCTAGAGAAAAAACAACATTTTGTTACATTTGCATTATCTACATCATAATTCCCTGTTGTGAATGCTAATAACTTTAGCCTTACTGAACACCTAGGATTAGAAGATAAAATTGCAAACCTGTCATGTGACCATAGAATGTGGCATTGAAAAGGCATAGCCTTATACACATACAAGTATAGGGACTCGACAACACTTTGGGGCTAAGTCTGTACAGAACTGCACGCTATCAATGTGTGCTCTGTTGCTATGTTGGGGGAGGAGGACCAAGGGTGCAGTACACAATGAAGCGTTGCAGAGTGGAAGGAAAAAGTAGGAAAACAATGCCCTCGGCCTGTACTTGGCAAAGCCGATCCCGCCAGGCTGATTGCTTGCTGTGGCACAAAGGGGGGTTGGGGGTCACTGAACACAGGTTCGATTCTTGGTGTACATCAGATAAAGGCGCCTGAAAATGTGGGCACAAAGTAGTGCCAATAGTAAAATAGCGATATTAAATACTGATATTTTACTATAGGTAAACTTAACCCTACTCTCACACAGAACCCTCCCTAGACGCCTAACCCTTAAGCCCCCCCCTTCACCACCGCACAAACTACCTACCTATCACCTAACCCTTAACCCCCCCCCCCCAAACTACCTACCTAACGCCTAATCATCCACCCACAGCACCCATCCCATCGCTGAACCCTGAATTCTCAGGCGCCGCCATAGGCACCTTGAGCTGTATTTTGGGTGTAATACCAGAGCCCGCTATTAATTGGGTGCCCAAATTTCCACTCTGGCACTTAAATACTGCTAATATACATTGGCGGCTATTGTGGCACCCAGTTTGTCCATGCTACCAAATTTACTGCTTCGAGATTCTTGGTGGGGGAAGCCCCAACCAGCTACCTTGATCAAAAGCCATCTAACGTGTGTACAAGGCTTTGGTTGTTTTTTTTTTTTGTTTTTTTTACAGTTACAGATTTTAGGCATGTATGTTTGAGACATCAGGTCTGTGTGCCTTCTAGTCTCTGTACACATGGATGGATGACAAGTGTTTTGCTCTTGTCCAGTGAAAATATAAACTGTCAAGTATACTCCTAGTTCCCCAGGTTCTTGATTGCTGAGAGATCATCTCAGAAGCATTGTTCGATCAGTCCACAGAATTACTGTGCATCCTAGACGTAGGTTTATCACTCTCATCACTCTGAAACATTAGCTTTTCCCATGCGGAGGAACAAGTTGAAAGTGTAATATATATGCCAGGCCCCTTTACTAAGTAACTGGTGATAATAAAACAGCGATTCTCCATTTGTATCGAGGAGTGAATGTTCTTAGTTGCACCCCATAGTGAGATATAGCCACTCAGCCTGCATCGATTTCTCATTTGGCATGAAAGTAATGGATTAGTTTAATTTTCTCTAGCAGACGTAGTACCCCAGCACTGCCAATGTCTCTGCCAGTTTGATAATGGTTGAATCAACATTTTCTTTGTCAGTTATAAAATGATACAATTAAAACGTGGTGCACCCAAAGGTGAACTCATTGTATGGATTAAACAAATAAATGGCAATAGTAATGCAGACTGTTGATAGCTCATCATGCCGCGGGTGTAATGGTGGCATGCATCTTATCTGATCATATCTGTTTTTGGATACAACATGCAGTCTGAAAGTAACTCAGTCTGTGTGAAAATAGAAGGCGTTTGTCATGGTGAACTGCTATTAGAACTTGATTTGTAGACACCATATCCTCAATTTACTAATATTGGAGTGCAGTGGAGAGGCTAAAGGTGGCCATACCCTTATCGATGTTCCCCATCGATAACTGGCAGATTCAATCACACTGATGGAATCTGCTAGAAATTAATGTCACAAACAATGACTGGTCAATCAATTTTGCGGCTGAAATCGATCAAGTTGGTTGATTGTGCCAGACGAAAGATATGGAACGATCATGGGGATGGGATGGGAGTGCAAAGGTAGTGGCATATGATCATGGGACGACTGGTGTGTAGTGCTGTCAGCAGAGCTTGCACACACCTATCATGCGTGTCATCTCTCCATCCCCACCGGGCATGCCTCTCTGTGTCTTCCCTCCCGGAGCATCTATGTCATGTGAGAAAAGCCTAGAAGCTGAACACTAAAGGCCTCTAGTAGTCACGTAAAGTACATGCCACAGTGCCTCTAGTGTTAAGCCTTTAGAGTTTATCATGTGAAACAGGGAGAGAGGGAGGAGCACCCAATGGTGGACAGAAGAGATGTGCTGGCAGATAGTTGAGTGAAAGCTGTTGCCTACACTCTGTACGGTCCAGAGGGGGGCGGGGTAACAGATTCCGGGAAGAACTGGGGGGCCCAGCAGACAGTGCCCAGCTTCAGAGATATTCAATAGATTTCATGCTGAAATGTATGGAAACTCTGTGTCTAGTGTGTGGAAGAATTGGATCCCTTTCAGATGAGATTATTGGAGAGGGATCTCCCTGATGGTCGAATCTGGTGACCATCTATTAGTGTATGGCCACCTTAAGTGATGTAGCAAATCTAAGTTTGCAATACTCAGGCCTTGATTACACATACACGTTACAGGGTTTAAATGTACCCAACACTACTGATTTTTAATTACACATACATTATTTGGCTACACTCACAATCTGTCCATTTTTTTTTACGCAACATTATTTTCCCTTTATTGGTGCCTCATATCTTCTGAAAACCTAGCAATGCCCTTGGATAATGCTCATAGGTCACTCTAGCAGTGCATTCTTATACTTTGTTTATAAAAAGGGCAAAGGCAGGAATCAGAGACAAGAAAGAGGACACTAGTTACCAGTCATTACAGGAATTTGAAGATCAAAGCTCAGGATCAGTGGCGTGCTAAGGAGCTCTGGGCCCTGATGCAAGTTTCATATGGGGCCCCCCCCCCCCCCAAGCACTCTATACATTACAAATGATATGGCGCACCAAAACCTGCCAATGGCAACTACAGTGTCAGAGGCGCAAGAAGGGGACGGGGAACAGCTTGTTAATGGTTAATACTATTCAACTATTCAAAGCATCTATAGAAGTGATTATCATGAGTACTATATCTGGCCCAAGGACCCTGATGCGGTCGCTACCTCTGCACCTCCTATTGCTACGCCCCTTGCTACGCCCCTAAAATAAGATCACAGAAACCAGTACAGTCTCACTTCTGTGGCTGGGACTCCCAGAGTGGTTTGTAGCTGCTAAAGGTCAGGAGCTGCCTTCCCAAGCACTGTCCCACAATGGAGGAGTCGAAGGCCGAAGCTGTCGGGTTGAGAGCGGGCAATCATTTATATTGCAAGTTGTACCATTTGTTGTGGAAGGAGCACTTTTAACACCAGGGTCATAATCTTATTAGGGCCCATATGTGACTGGTGACTCAATTTTATGTATGCTACAATTATTTATTATAAAATACTTGACTTTTACAAGAGCCTATTCCTTTATCTTCCACATTTGTTCTGAGTGGTTATTTGTAAATACACAGCATCCAAGATCCAGAGAGCAATTGTGAAGGATAGATAGTTCCACAGGTTTTAAAAAGGGATTGATATCCAAACATTATCAAAGCTCCATCAAGGCATATGCAACTACTCTAGCTTAGGTGCAGATTCCTCCAGGAATATGCTTTCTTACTGGTCATGCCACACTTGAGCTTGACAAGGTCTCATTTCTAGTGATAGTCATGTCTAGGAGAACTCATGGAGAAGTATTGGGATTTGTTTGATCAGCTGATAGGTTTGCAAAGCTCTGATTTGCTGTGATCACATCCTGCTTTAGCACATAATCATGACTAGCAAATCAGAGACTTACATCTCTATAACCTGACTAAACTGATCACATGCTTCTCCATGAGTTGTCCTAAAAATGACCATCACTACTCATTTCATCTTAAAGGGAACCTAAACTGAGAAGGATATGGATTTTTCATTTGAAAATAATATGCATATACATAGGTTAGGATTTAGGATTTAGTTAGTGTTAGGCCCCTCCCATGGAGGATTGACTTCTTCGCAGTGGGAGGGACGAGTACTTAAAGTGGATCCGAGATGAACTTTTACTCATTGCATAATTGTGTTCCTTACATATAGTTTATAGGGCATTCCTCAAGCCAAATACTTGTTTTGTTTTGTTTTAATACCCTAATTTTCTATAAACTAAATAAGCCACACCCACAGCTTCTCCAGAGTGCCTTGACGCTTGCAAGGGATTGTGGGATTTCAGTCTGGGCAGGTGAAAAAGGTGTTACTAGCTATAGATTTCGGAGGCAGAGTTTTCACAATCTGAGAGCTGCAGTGCAAATACAGATCAGTTGCCTGTGTAATGGAGGAGAGTGGAGTTTTCACAGAATATGCAGATTAGCATGCCTAGATACAGATAAGCTTGCCTGTGTGTGTGATTGTGTAATAGTGACAAGCAGAAAACATGTCTGCTCCCATTGTATCACAGGAAAAAATATTAATACACTGTTGAAGCTGTTTGAAGATAGATTTGCTGTGTAAACTATCTAAACTTTAGATAAGATAGATAGACAAGTCACTTGTTATATTTAGTTTTTCATCTCGGATACGCTTTAATAGGTTGCATGCAAGCTGTTAATAGAAACCAACATCCTCCTCTAGTGGTAGACAGGTCATGTGTATGCTCGGTGTGTATTCGACCCCACAAGTGGGGCTTGCACTCTTTTGCAGGTAGGCACTAGTCTGTTTTTAAGTAGCGCTGCTCATTTCCTTGCTATGTACTAATGTAATTCATTTTTGGTAAGCTGCTCCCACTTAACAGCCATGCTTTTGGTGTATATTCAGAGCTTCTGTTTGGGTTCAAGGTGCCTTTGTAGTTCCTGGGGGGGCTCAGCGCATCTCTGATGAAGGCCATTCGGAGGCGGCCTGGTGTTGCGCTGATCCACCTTTTGCGCAATTTTCAATTTTTGATTTTATTTGATTAGCCGCACCCAGGCTATGCATATACATAGGTTAGGATTTAGTTAGTGTTAGGCCCCTCCCATGGAGGATTGACTTCTTCACAGTGGGAGGGACGAGTACTTAATAGGTTGCATGCAAGCTGTTAATGGAAACCAACATCCTCCTCTAGTGGTAGACAGGTCATGTGTATGCTCGGTGTGTATTCGACCCCACAAGTGGGGCTTGCACTCTTTTGCAGGTAGGCACTAGTCTGTTTTTAAGTAGCGCTGCTCATTTCCTTGCTATGAAAATAATACCAGTTGCCTTACTCTCCTGCTGATCCTCTGTCTCTAATACTTTCAGCCACAGCCATTCATTGTGATATGCAAGTCCCTTCATCGCGGCAAGGTAACGATCACGAAGGGTAATTGACACATGTACATGCCTTTTGTTTTGTTGTTGCAGCCGCAGTGCAGCCAGAAAAATTAGGCAGGCATGTACCAGAAAAATTATTATAGAAAAATATTATATATAGAGTCCGCCTGGAGTCATGGACCCTGTTGGTGATGGTGGAGAAGGCAGTCAAGCGGCCTGCCGGCAGAGATGCTGTGTGGGGACTGACTTAGTCTTCGGGCAGGCCTGACCGTGCTTTGCAGACCAGGCATCCATGGTCAGATGGACCCTTGACCCAACGCTGAGTGCCAGAGAGGTCACCACTTGCCTTTCAACATCACGGTACAGTTTAGGTATCGCCTTTTTTGAGAAAACAATTGCGGCCTGGTATCTTCCACTGCGGTGTGTGGCTTTGCTTTTGTGTGCTGCTTTTCCTCAGGTGGTCATCCCATTGCAGTTTGTGCTCTGTAATCATGAGCCTTCGTAATGTAGTTGTCCCTACGCGGGTCTTGGTCTATGCACGGCTCATTTTTTGGTGGCAGAGAGTACAGATGGCATTGCTCTCATCTGAGGCAGACACACAAAAATTTCCACACCGCTGAGCCTTGGGGTGATGGCACTTTGGTGGTGGCGGCCGACTGAATGTTAAGTGGGGTGCCAGAATCAGAGCAGGAGGAGGAAGATATGTCACGCTTCCGTGAGGAAGCTGAGAAAGATGAGGTGTTCGGTGTTAAATAGTCAACTACGTCCTGACAATATTGGGGGTTGATGGCACGTGCCTTCTTCTGAACACTGTACTTTGGTCGAGGGCCGCACGAAATCACGACAGCACGACCTCGCACAGACCTGCCAGGTGGCTTGCCTCTGCCCTTTGTTTTGTCCATATTGGGGGGGATGAAGTGAAAGGTATGCACTGACTTGACTAATATAATGTGCAGTCACACAGGTGCAGTTAACAGGTATGCACGGAGTGGTATATCACACTGCGTGCACTCACGTAGGTAGGGGGGTGCACTGTGAACAACAGGTAGGTAGGTATGCAGTGATGTGTATTACAATGTGCACCTGTCACACACACAGGTAGTCACTGAATGTGCTGGGCCTGGCTGGCAGTGGCACACACAGTAGGAATTACCAAGGCTGTCTACGCAACACAAGTGTCAGTGGGACACACACACACAAAAAAAAAAAAAAAAAAATAGATCACAAGAACAAGATTAGCTCTCAAAAGAGCTGTTGTGGGGTACTTTTTTTTTAGCAATAAGAATCAGCAAGGAGCAAGCTAAGAAGCCTACAAGAGCCTAACTAAGCTTTCCCTATGAGAGTCTGCAGCAGCTTTCCCTTCTCTAATTATTGCAGGCACACGAGTGAGTCCAACGCCTGACACTGCCTGCCTTTTATAAGGGGGGGGGGGGGAAGGGGGAGTGGCTCCAGGAGGGAGTGTAGCCTGATTGATTTAACATTTGTAAAGCGCTTTTCTCCCGTAGGACTCAAAGCGCATAAGCATGGCTCAGACCATCGTGGTACAGAGGAAGAATTTTATAAGTCCGGAAATGCCAGGCTAAACAGGCGGCCCTTCAGTCCGGACCTGAATAGCTCCAGGGGCGGCGCCGTCCCCACTGGGCATTGCAGGGAGCTCCAAAGGGCAGGGGCAGCATGACAGAAAGCTCTGTCTCCAGATTTTTTGAGGTGCACTCTGGGAGTGACCAAGTTTATAGAACCCGCTGATCTGAGGCTGTGAGAGGTGTGGTGCAGCTTCAGCAAGTCCTTCATGTATCCAGGGCCCAGATTGTGCAGGGACCTGAATGTCAGCAGTCCAATCCCGAAGAGCACCCCCCATTCCACTGGTAGCCAGTGCAGTGAGCGAAGGATCGGTGCAATGTGACAGTGGCGAGGCTGGTCCGTTAGCAATCTGGCAGCAGCATTATGCACTAATTGCAGGTGACGCAGGTCCCCTTTGGGGAGGCCAGCGTAAAGGGCACTGCAGTAGTCCAGCCGTGATGCGATGAAGGCGTGAACTAGGGCTGGAAGATCTTCTGGGGGAACCAGATGCCCAATCTTTGCAATGTTCCCCGGATGAAAGTAGGAAAATTTAACCACAGATGAAATTTGGTTTCTGAAACTCAATTCCCCATCGATTAGTACGCCAATGCTGTGCACAAGGTTGGAGCTGTTTATGTCTGAATTCCCAATCCTGATCGGCGTTGCTTTAGGATAGAGCTGTTTTGATGGCGAGCACTGGCTTTGGACAAAAAGGACCTCAGTTTTGTCAGCATTCAGTTTCAACCAGTTATCGTTCATCCATGCCTGTAGCTCAGCTAAGCAAGAGTTGGGTCTGTTCCACCAGGTTTGAAGGACAGGTGTGTGATATCGGCGTAGCAGTGGTACGTCAGGCCATGTCGTTGGATAAGTGTACCGAGTGGCAACATGTACATTGCAAACAGCAGAGGGGATAGGATTGATCCTTGTGGCACTCCGAATTGTAGAGGTGCAGGTTTGGACATTATAGGTCCTAGGGATACTCTCTGTGTTCTGTCAGTCAGGAATGATCTGAACCACTGGAGGACTGATCCACTGATGCCACAGTACTCCTGCAGTCTGTTAAAGCAGGATTTCATGGTCAACTGTATCAACTGTAAAAGCCGCTGAGAGATCCAACAGGATTAGGATGGAGCATTCCAGGGGCGTCTCTAGCAATTTTGTCACTCCAGGCGAGAAAACCTGTGGCCTCCCCCGTGTGGTGCCCCCCTGATGAAAATAATCGTACTGCAGCAATGTTTCACCATGAGATAAAAGTAATGCGGCAATCTTTCACCAGAAAATAACCATAACTCAGTAATGATTAACCATAAAATTATTATAACGCAGCAATGATTCACCATAAAATAATCGTAATATGGGCAGGGCCGGATTTGTACTTTCCAGCGCCCTAGGCCGGCTGTCACCAACCGCGCCCCCCCCCCCCCACCCTCCCCCATTCTGTCCAATTCAGGCTAGTTTGAATGGGCCCTCCTCTGTTTTGCTGCTTTGCCCTGTTCAACAAAAAAGCAGTGCATGCTCTATCCACTCCATGTAATTTTGCGCTCCTGTCTGCATGCACAGCAGCCGATAGTGTTCTGGGCTTGCATACTTCAGAAATGATGCTCATGTATGAGCAGCACTTGTCAAGTACGCATACCCATAACACTCCCTCGGCTCCTGTGCACATGCATACAGGAGTGCAAAATTACAGGGAGCCCCAGTGGACAGCGCTGCTTCTTTGTCCTCTGTGCTCCTTGCTGCTGTCAGAGCCACAAATAGGGAACAGTGCAGCACAATGCAGAGAAGCCCATCCAAAACAGAAGACAGGTAAGTAGAAGGATCCGACACTACACACACTGGCATATATGTAGTGTAATGCTATGTACACATGATGCAATTTTCTGACAGATTTACGGTCAGGTCGATTATTTCCATCATGTCTGATCTGATTTCAATTTTTCGATCAATTTGCTGTTCACTTCTATGAAAAATCATTCAGAAAATTGATTGGAAAGCAGATCGGACATGTTGGAAATAGTCGATCTGACAGTAAATCTGTCAGAAAATTACATTGTGTGTACCCAGCAGAAGCTCAGGTGTACTTTACACAGTGGCAATTTAACACTTAAGACAGATCTTAAAATCAGTCAGCAGGAAGTTTTGTAACAGAATAACACTTTTTATTGGCTAACCAAAAGAATAACAGTGAGCCTTTGGCTAATGAGCCGTCTTCAGACTGTGTTACTGTATACAAGATGTTAGGCACACAGCTATATATACAGTCAGCAGGGGATGCATTGATTGTTTTGTAAATATAAATAAATGTAACACAGTTGTCATTCTGTTTCAAAACATCCTGCTTTCACTGATGGTCAACACAGTACTTTGCTGGCAAAAAAAGCCAGGAAAGAGTTAAACTAGCACAAAGAATGTTGCTGTCATTCTCTAGGAGAAAAAAAAGCCATAAAATTAACAGATCTGAGGTCTTTAACAGCACTGACCTACTAGTAATAAACTAACATCAGTCAGGGAGGGGGATAGCTGCTAATTCCTGCCTGTGAATGCGTGCTGCATGAAAAAAAACTAATCGGAACTCAAGAGTTCTGCTACTTGAGCCCATATATTTTTCTTCTCACAGCAGATTGTTTGTCCCCTCTCATCATACAGGTGACAGCAGATGCTGACTGCCATAACACACACTTTGCACAAGTGAGAGAGATGCAGGGATCTCTGGAATTCAGGCAGACCAGAGCAAAGCAGGAGAGGTGATTTACTTTGACATGTGACCTCTTATCTCTCCAAGTCCTGCGCCCTGCTGATTTTTATCGCCCTAGGCCGTGGCCTCTGTGACCTTCCCAGAAATCCGGCCCTGAATATGGGCAGCATTCACCATAAAATAATCGTAATGCGGCAGCGTTCCCCAGGAAATAATCATAATGTGGCCAGCGTTCCCCAGGAAATAATCATAATGCGGCAGCGTTCACCAGAAAATAATCGTAATGTGGCCAGCATACCCCAGGAAATAATTTGTAACGTGGCAAGCGTTCCCCAGGGAATAATCATAATGTGGCCAGGGTTCCCCAGGATATAATCGTAATGTGGCCAGCGTTCCACACAGCAGCAGGCATGATGCTATATGCCTATATTATTTAATATCCATCCCAGAGAGGAGCCACTGCCTGCCAAATGATATGGGCGAGAGGAGGGGGGGGGGACAATCAGGGCCAGCCAGGGGGGGCATATACAAAAATCGTCAAGACTAGAGCAGCAGAGGGCACTCACTGAGGTGTCGCCTCTGCAGATAGTTTGTGGAGAGAGCCGGCGGTAGCACTGGTCCCTGTGGTGCAACACAGTGCCTTCAAGCACGTGTGACAGGCAGGGGGCGGAGTTAGGGGTGGCGCCGACGTGTAACAAAACTAGCGTGCGGCGATCGCACGCTCTGCACAGAGAGGGAGAGGGGGCGGACCAGTAGTTCGCAAACCACCGAAATTTGCGGGGAACCGTTCGCTGGCGAACCATTCGGGCCATCTCTAGTTACGCTTAGAGTAACGAAATGTAAACAAACTTATGGTTGCCATCTTGTGGCCAAATAGTATACCTACATCTACATGTTAAAAACAAACAACAACACATATTTACATAAAAAAATTATTTATATCCCACCCTCCCAAAAATACCCAAATAAAATGTTTAATAAAAAAACAAAAACAAAACTAAAAAAAAACATTACAATAAAAAAAAAAAAAATTATTTACCTAAGGGTCTACAATTTTTAAGTATCCATGTAAAGATGAAATATTTATGTTGTATTACTATTAATAATAATAATAATAATATTATAAGCTTGTAAATAGTGATGGATGCAAAATGGAAAAAAATGCACTTTTATTTCCAAATAAAATATGGTCACCATACATTGTAATAGGGTCATACGGTGTAATACCCGGGACTATGAGGAAAATACAATACGTGGGTTTTAATTATGGAGGCATGTATTATTTTAAAACTATAATGGCCAAAAGCTGAGAAATCATGAATTTTTAAAAACACACGATTGGTTCACACGATGGCCAGGGGCCCCGGACCCCTCTCACTGGCCGGGGCCCCAAGGCCAACCCGTGATACCTGGAGGGGAGTGCAGGTGGGCCTGGACCTCTCACACCCAGGCTCTGGACCTCTCACATCCAGAAAACCCACCAACACTGTCCCCATACTGAATGCTAAATTCAACACACACAAGCAATAGAACACAGCAGTACATGCATCCAGCTACATTTGAAATTGGTCAGCAGGTGCTCGTCAGCCAATCAGGATGCACTGTCATACACCCTTTACCTGCCATACCACATCTAGCAGCCATTAGCATTCAGGTGGGAGGCTTCAGTTGGACGCCATCGCAAGATTGCGTCGCTAGCAGGACCGCCCCGTGCAGGCATCCCTCCCACAGGGGTCCCTCCCTAACCGCTCACCTGTCCGCCATGTCCTAGAGCTGAAAGAAAACGTTTAAAAACACACAATTGGTTCACATGATGGCCAGGGGCCCCTCTCACTGGCCGGGGCCCCAAGGCCAACACGTGATACCTGGAGGGGAGTGCAGGTGGGCCTGGACCTCTCACACCCAGGCTCTGGACCTCTCACATCCAGAAAACCCACCAACACTGTCCCCATACTGAATGCTAAATTCAACACACACAAGCAATAGAACACAGCAGTACATGCATCCAGCTACATTTGAAATTGGTCAGCAGGTGCTCGTCAGCCAATCAGGATGCACTGTCATACACCCTTTACCTGCCATACCACATCTAGCAGCCATTAGCATTCAGGTGGGAGGCTTCAGTTGGACGCCATCGCAAGATTGCGTCGCTAGCAGGACCGCCCCGTGCAGGCATCCCTCCCACAGGGGTCCCTCCCTAACCGCTCACCTGTCCGCCATGTCCTAGAGCTGAAAGAAAACGTTTAAAAACACACAATTGGTTCACATGATGGCCAGGGGCCCCTCTCACTGGCCGGGGCCCCAAGGCCAACACGTGATACCTGGAGGGGAGTGCAGGTGGGCCTGGACCTCTCACACCCAGGCTCTGGACCTCTCACATCCAGAAAACCCACCAACACTGCCTCCATACTGAATGCTAAATTCAACACACACAAGCAATCGTGTGAGCGGTTAGGGAGGGACCCCTGTGGGAGGGATGCCTGCACGGGGTGGTCCTGCTAGCGACGCAATCTTGCGATGGCGTCCAACTGAAGCCTCCCACCTGAATGCTAATGGCTGCTAGATGTGGTATGGCAGGTAAAGGGTGTATGACAGTGCATCCTGATTGGCTGACGAGCACCTGCTGACCAATTTCAAATGTAGCTGGATGCATGTACTGCTGTGTTCTATTGCTTGTGTGTGTTGAATTTAGCATTCAGTATGGAGGCAGTGTTGGTGGGTTTTCTGGATGTGAGAGGTCCAGAGCCTGGGTGTGAGAGGTCCAGGCCCACCTGCACTCCCCTCCAGGTATCACGTGTTGGCCTTGGGGCCCCGGCCAGTGAGAGGGGTCCGGGGCCCCTGGCCATCGTGTGAACCAATCGTGTGTTTTAAAACGTTTTCTTTCAGCTCTAGGACATGGCGGACAGGTGAGCGGTTAGGGAGGGACCCCTGCGGGAGGGATGCCTGCACGGGGCGGTCCTGCTAGCGACGCAATCTTGCGATGACGTCCAACTGAAGCCTCCCACCTGAATGCTAATGGCTGCTAGATGAGGTATGGCAGGTAAAGGGTGCATCCTGATTGGCTGACGAGCACCTGCTGACCAATTTCAAATGTAGCTGGATGCATGTACTGCTGCGTTCTATTGCTTGTTTGTGTTAAATAATGAATTTTTTCAGTTTTTTTCTTATTCTTCCTGTTAAAATGCATTTACAGTAAAGTAGCTCTTAGCAAAATGTACAACCCAAAGAAAGCCGAATTGGTGGCGGAAAAAACAAGATGCAGATCAGCTCATTGTGATAATTGGTGATAAAGTTATTGGCGAATGAATGGGAGGTGAAAATTGTTTGGATGCATAAAGTGAAACACGACTGAGGGCTGAAGTGGTTAAGCACACCTCATTTGGTCAATATCTCACTTGGCTAAGACCCAATTCTTTGCATGCCAAAGTACCCAAATATGAAAATTGGATGAGATCACCATTGCTTGGGAAGAGTAGTAGTGTCAATAAAAGTTATATGGACTTATTTACAACAATGAGTACAAATAAATCAGGGGAAAAAGTGCATTAGTAGCCCAGTGCACTAGCTGTGTTCAGTAGGGTAAATGAAACAAATATTTAAATTGGTTGCTCTGGGCAACTGGCTGCTTCACTTTACCTGCTGTTCTCTGTGCATCTAATTTTGTAAGTCTATCCCTAGGGTCCCCATTGGGGAAAAGGCTGCATATATTTCTGTACCTTTCAAAACACACACTCCAAAGCTATCTGCTCCTGCAAGTTATTATGGGAAGCAGTATTTGCTCCTTGCTGATAAGAAATATCTGACACTGTTACAAATTTCTTCAAACTTCTCACCACCTCCTCTAGAACTGTAAGCATAGTTCCCTCTGAGTTCTCTCCGGAAAGTTGACAAGGTTAATTGACAATTAATTCCCTTAAGAGATGCGGGCTTGACGCCAAATCAGCTCAAAAGAAAATTCAGAGCTCAAAGCTGTGACTGGAATAATTTCTTAGTAAATTGCGTGTCGTGAAAAGTGACACATCTCATCAGCACTTTGCAGAGAGGTGGAAACTTTGTAATCTGTCATATCTTTTAATGGAGGGGGGGGGGGGGGGAATTGAACCGCGGTGTTCAGTCTGCTCCTTGCTAGCGTTATGTGTGATCTTCCCAGATGAGTGTGAACATGCGCGACAAAGGAGATAATAGTCATAATTTATGTTTTTTTTCTTAATAACCTCTGTGAATCATCTGCAATGGTAAAAGTGACACGGCAATGGTAATTAGAGCTGTATTCTTATATTTCTATGCCCGTTATTGAGTGGGTCACTTTACCTAAGCGCGATTGGCATCGTATTGGGCTGACTCAGCGGGTAATTAACTCGGTGAACCAATTGCTATATAAATGCCATGTTGCCTTTTAAAAAAAAATTAATATCGGTCTGCCTTCCAGTGCCTCACCTTTAATAGCATTTAACTAAGTATTTTAACTGCCTTTTTTTAAAAAAATGTAAGATTTTTTTTTATTTTCAGGGCATATTCACAGTGGGATGATGTTTTGTAATGCGTCGTTAAAGTCGCAACACAGCATTACAACACAACGCAAAAAAAGTGGTAATGCACAGGGCCAATTCTACCTACAATGGGGCCCCAAGGCAAAAGTAATTTGAGGGCCCCCAGCACAGCCCCACCCACCACAGCAAATTCTAATAGGGATTAGCAAGTAAAAGGTCTCCTGTACTTATATAACCCCTCCCCCCCTTCCTTTTTACTAGCACAAACTGTTTTACCTGCTTATGGGCTCTAATTATTAGCACAGATATTTGGCCCCAGATGCATATATGTGATTAATGGGGTCCAATCATCCACACCAATAATCCAGGTCATCTAGCTGGATATTCAGCTGAAATATGACTATACGGTTCTAACTGTCTCCATGGAGGTCTGATTATTGATCTGCTATCCGCTATAGTTCTTGTAGACAATATCTGAATTATTTGGTCTCTGGAGAAACGAGTTTCGAACCTGCAGAATGGGCATCAAGTCATAAACGAATGAAATAAAAATAAAGTACCTGGTATCATGCCTCTGTTTTTACTGCATGGGAGATTCCCGTGTGAACTGAATAACTGCAGCACAGGGAATTGTTGTGTCCAGCATACTGAGTGAGTTTTGCGGTGTGGAAGCACCCGCCCCGATATCGGAATTCTTTTCTAGAAAAAAAAAAAAACTAAAGTCCATGTGACTTAATCCTCAAACAATGATTTAGATAGGCATTTATCCTTCTGTACATGTGTTTGTATTACATTTTGACGTTTGCATTAAACTAGTGAGAAAGGAGGTCCTACTATAGAGCAGTATGTGTTTTATATACAGTGATTATCCAAAACATTTGTGCTACCAGAAAAGCTATAACCCATCAAGCCATGGACTCCACCAGACCTCTGAAGGCGTACGTATTACTATGCCGTCGGTGAGCTGGGCGCAGGGAGAGCTGTCATCCGGCTCACCCTGCTGCTGCTAAACTCCCTGGCGGTGTTAAATACTATTCCCCCTCCGTGCCGTCGCAACTCGGAGGGAGGTGTAATTTGGGGTCCGCTGATCGCTGGAGCCCCGAATTAATCTTCCGCGTCCCGTGCAACATAATATTGCTACTATGGGGCACCTGGTTTCTGTGCCCAGCGCTGAGGGCTAGGCGCCAAAACCACCTGAAGGTATCCAGTGATACCTGGAACAAAAAGGTTAGCAGAATATCCCTTAGGCTGCTTGCACACCAAGACGTTACAGGCGCACGTTAGTGCGCCTGTAACGCTCCCCCAACGCACAGCAATGTAACACAAGTGGGCTGTTCACACAGCCCACGTTGCGTTACATGTAACGCTGCACGTTCTGTGCAAAGTGCAGCATGCTACGGCGTTGGAGCGGCTATAGCCGCGTTAGACTGTTTGCACATGCGCAGTGGGGGGCGGAGGAGGCGGGGAGAGCCAGCTACAGTAGCCGCGCACATGGCTACTTAATATTCACTGCACTGGCGGGCGCTGATTGGCCGGCGGGACCACGTGATGCGGAGTGTCTCGCTCCGCATCACGTGGTCCCGCTGGCCAATCAGCGCCACTCTGGGAGATATTATGGGCATCGAGCAGCCTAACGCGGCTCACTCTACCGTCGGCTTTTGCAGCACCATACGTTGTGTTAGGTGCACGTTATGCGACCTTAACGTGCCACCTAACACAACGTCTTGGTGTGCAAGAAGCCTTAACCTCTTGAGGACCGCTGTGTTAAACCCCCCTAGTGACCAGGCCATTTTTTGTTAATTGGGCCACTGCAGCTTTAAGGCCAAGCTGCAGGGCCGCACAACACAGCACACAAGTGATCCTCCCCCTTTTCTCCCCACCAACAGAGCTTCCTGTTGGTGGGGTCTGATCCCCCCCCCCCCCCCCCCCAGTGTTTGTTTTTTTTTTACAAATATTTATTATATTTTTAAATACATTTATTTCTTTATTTCCTAAACCCTCCCTCCCCCCACTAGCCAATCACTGTGATCGGCTGTCATAGGCTTCAGCCTATGACAGCGGATCACCGCCAACACTCTGGCGGGGACAGCCGTCTCACACGGCTGTCCCCAGTACAGCGCTGCTGCAGATCGCAGCTCTGTACAAGGTAATTGGTAATGGTGATTGCCGCTGGGAGACTGAAGGCAAAGTGGAGCTCCGCCTTCCAAGCAGGAGTTGCGCGTACAGCCTCTCCTACTAGCCCCCAAAAAAACATTCACGCCAATCGGCATGGAGCTGTCCTGGGGCTGCCGCCGCGTTCACGACAATTGGTGTGGAGCGGTCGACAAGTAGTTAAAGTGAACCTGTGACGGCATAAAGTAAAGAATCTATACTTACCTGGGGCTTCCTTCAGCCCCATGAACTCTGCTGCCTCCCTCGCAGTGGCGTAAGTAAGGAGCTTGGGGCCCCATTGTGAGTTTTTACAAGGGGCCCCAAGCACTGTATTGATATGGAGCTACCAAAACCTATAAAGGACAGCTGCAGTGTCAGAGATGTAATCAGAGTAAGAAAATAGCTTGTTGAGTATAACCAGTATTAAATATACATATATAGCACCAATAAATATCTAATAAGATGGATGAAGGAGCGCCCCTAGTGGGACCCTCTGCCCCAAGGGCCCCGGTCCGGTCGCAACCTCTGCATCCCCTATTGCTATGCCCCTGCTCCCTCGCTGTCCTCCCTGGTGGCTCCCTTCCTCTGTAATAGCCCTCAGTAATAGGGCTTGAGTCACGCAAGTTGGCCTGCTTTGCACATACACGGCCCCATTTGTCTTCTTCTGTAGGATCTGACTAAACCGTTTAGCTTTTGCTCCCTTTGGAACCCATGTTTCTGATCCCTTGTTATCTTTCCTTGGACCACTTATGGTCAATTCTAAAACTACTGCGTACTAGAAAGACCTCATAAGATCTCCTGTCTTTGAGTTGTTCTAACCCAGTCACCTAGTAATCCTTGTCAGATCTTTTTACTTGCCTGTTTTCCTTCTTTAAAAAGAGTAAAGGTAGCCATACACTGATCGATTTGCCATCGGATTCGACCAACAGATAGGCAGCCATACGATCCCTCTCTGATCAGATTCGATCAGAGAGGGATCGTATGGCTGCCTTTACTGCAAACAGATTGTGAATCGGTTTCAGCCTGAAACCATTCACAATCGGTGGAGATGGTGCCGCCGCTGCTCTCCCCCCCCCCCCCCCTCATACAGTACCTGCTCCGCTGGCGCGACTCCCCAGGTCTCCGCTGTCTTCTCCGCTCTGGTCTCAGAGTCCGGCATACTTCACTTCTTCCTGTCTGGGGGGAAGTTTAAACAGTAGAGCGCCCTCTACTGTTTAAACTTCCTGCCGGGACAGGAAGAAGGAAGCATGCCGGACCCGGAGACCAGACCAGAGTGGAGAAGACAGCGTAAACCTGGGGAGTCGCGCCAGCGGAGCAGGTAATGTACTGCAGCTGTATTGCGACGGTCGTCAGGCACTTGAACGCCACTAGCGACGCGCTCCCTACCCGCGGGCGATTGCAGGTAATTTCCCGCACGGAGCGATCGATCTATTTCGGGACGAAATAGATCAAAATTTAGCGCGTAGTGTGAACGATGTGACAGCAGATTCGATCCCAGTGATCGAATTTGCTGTCGATCGGCTGGGAATCAGCCTAGTGTATGGCCAGCTTAACTGTCGGACATAAAATCAATTATTTATTTATTTGTATTTGGTAAACAAGTAATAAGGATGCTAACCAGACAATCCAAAAGTAAAAAATTCACTCTTCATTTTCTTCTCCATAAAGGATCATTCCACAGCATTCCACAGTTTCCCTCGCCCTTGGTGCATCTGCCACACAAAGGAAGTTGAAGGGCATGCTGGGTTTTCTTTTTTTCTTCTTTACTTTCCCCTAATACAGCCTGATTGGCTGAAGCCCTTTTCCCTTCTGTTTTCCCCTCCAACTGTTCCTCTCCTCTCCGATTGGCCAATATTTCTCATGCTTAGACAATGCATTTTCTATTGCAGATCTGGGTGGGAGTGTCTGAAGACTGGAAAGAGGGTGGCCAATGCAAACACAGAGAGTAAAGGTGCGTACACACATGCGACTATAGTCGTTTGTAACGATCGTTCCCCGATCTTTACCAATGACGATCGTTACAAAAAACGAACCACCGACTATTAAGGCAAACGACGAACGAGCCAAATCGCTACAAAAGAGAGTTCTGTCTCGGCGGATTTTAACCAACGACGATCGTTTGCAAAAGTAGTACATCGTTGGAAACGGTCGTTCGTACTAGGCTTGACATGCGCATTTCCCAATTTCTCCGTTAAACTTCTCATTTTTATGCGCAGGCGCAATCGTTGCTTTACGTGATGTAACGTTCGTTCTAACGATCAGATCGTTACACACCTTTTAAAACTAACTTTACTTAGGTCGTTCTTTCATCAATTAAAAGTTCGTTCGTCGTCCTCAACGAACGATCGTTGTCGCATGTGTGTACGTAGCATAAGGGAGGAAATATTGGCCTCAATTCACTAAGATCACGCTGGAGATAATAAGACAAGAGAAAAAAAAAAAAAAAAAAAAACTTACCTCCACACAGTGAGAGAGTTATCTTATCTCTTCATTCCTTAAGTTACCTCCTCTGTAGTTAAGTTACCTCCTCTGTAGTTATTTTCACACACAGTTAATTAACAGCCTGTCTTTAACTGTGGAGTGATTTTAAGGATTGGAGAGTTAACTAAATGTGGACATTGCAAATATTTATCTACTAATATATGCACTTGTCACAGAGATGGAGAAGCACCTATGCGGAAAAAGACTTCAGTGTACCTTAGCTCACGGTCACAGTACCGTGTGGCCCAATAACGATAGATTCCACAGAGCTGGCACCACCAGATGAAGTAAAAAATGCTCTTTATTCAAACATCATTAAAATGACATTCAGTCAGTAATCACAGCAAGAAATTGTAGCAATGGCGACAGCCCGCTGTTTCGGACTTGACGTCCTTTGTCAAGCCATTCTGCTATCACTAACATTGAAACACACCTCTTTTAAATAGTAATCAGTTACACAATCAACCAATGAGTTTAAAATCTTTTCCACCAATTAGAAGGCCAGACAAGGGATGATGACCTGATGAGGAACTACTAAAGATCATGTGATGCATGGTTGGCCAATCAGAAAACAGGTTTCGTAGTCGTGACGCGTATGCGGACAAAATTACACATGTAAACTTCCGGTTACGCAAAGGCGACATCGCGTACGCGTAAAAATGTATGCCTGAGCACGCGGATGCGTAAATGCACAGGCATAATGCACAAACAGTTGTCTAACTTTGGGTGGCTGGTCGCTAAAAGGTCCTAAAGCCACCCAATAACACAATGGGTCTCCAAAATGAAAATACATTGGCTGGCCACCAAAAGGAGACAGAACCAGCACACACAGAGATAGACACCCCAAAAGGTCAGCATTTGGACAGCCACACCATAAGTCCTAGGGAAATAAAAAATAAGAATTAAAAAAATCACCAGGAAAAAATGTCATTTCTTGTCGGCGTTATCATTAGTTTACATAAGCATAATAGAGATTGCAGGTCAACAGGATCAGAGCCAATAGCGCTGGAGCATCAATAACATAAATAAAATATAAAAACTCAAATCATAATCCCGATTCAGGCCCCCCCCCCCCCCGGCCCATAACCCCCAAACGCTTGATCCACCAGGCTTCTCTACGTAATAGTTCTTGTTTGCGGTTCAATTTACCTCGCCAATCAGGGGGACACACTATCAATTACTTGAACTCTCATTTGTGAAACGTTATGTCGTGCTTCCATAAAATGGCTAGATACCGCCTGAGTAGAATCCTTGCTACGGATGGCAGTCTTGTGACCCGACATCCTAACTTTGAGAGGTTTAGTCGTCATCCCAACATATCCAAGGTCACAAGGGCACACAAATAGACTACAGAGCTCGAGTCAGAAGAGTAGCGTCCCCTAACAGAATCAGAATCATTTATTTCGCCGAGTGCAACAATGTAGCACCCGGAATTTTTTGTGGGTCACACGGCAGAAAGAGGTGTTATACAGATAAGGGGCATTCCAGAGCGAGATATGAACAAACAAATAACAATATGATTACAGCATGGCGGCATAAACGTAACTAAGGGGATTACAGCATACAATGTGGCGTGCAAAACAAAACAAAACAAGACAAGGGGATTCCATGATTGAGCAGCAGTGCACCGTCAGTGCAGGCTAGGGAGGTGCTAGGGGGGCTTTGCTAGGGTGGTAGTTCGAGTTCAGCAGGAGGACAGCTTTGGGGAAGAAAGTGTTCAAGTGCCTGGTGGTCTTGGTGAGGATCGATTTGTATCGGCGTCCCAAGGGCAGGCGGTCAAAGTATCGACTGCCAGGGTGGGTGGGGTCGTTCAGCATTTTGTTTGCTCTAGACCACAGCCTGGAGGTGTGTAGGAGATCTAGGGGTGGTAGAGGAGACCCAATGATCCTCTCGGCAGCATTGATTACTCTCTGGAGCTTAAGTCTGTCGCTCGCCGTGGCGCCTGCGTACCAGACGACAATGGAGGAGCAGAGAATAGACTCCACGGTTGCGGTGTAGAAGGTGATCATTAGTTCCTGCGGCATCCCAAATTTCCTCAGCTGCCTCAGGAAGAACAGTCTCTGCTGGGCCTTCTTCTGGGCCTTGGAGGTGTTTTCCGCCCACCTTAAGTCGTCTGTGATGGTGGCACCCAGGTACCGAACGCTCGGCTCCCTGGGGACGTCGATGCCCTCGATGGAGACAGGGTAGAGTGAATGGGGGCGTCTTCTGAAGTCCACTATTAGTTCTACTGTTTTTGTTGTGTTGAGTACAAGAGGATTGTCTTTGCACCACCTGCAGATGCGTTCGATCTCGTCCCGGTACGCGTGTTCATCGTCACTGCTTATGAGTCCAAGTATGGTGGTGTCGTCTGCGAATTTTATGATCTTCACAGAGTCCGCAGAAGAGGTACACCTGTTGGTGTAGAGGGAAAACAGGATGGGGGACAGTACGCACCCTTGCGGGGCACCCGTGTTTGTGATTCTATCCTGTGAGGAGCAGTTGCCGAGCTTCACTCGTTGTGTCCTGTCTGTGAGGAAGTCCTTGATCCAAGAGCACAGCAAGGGGTCGAGGCCGAGGTGGGCAAGATTGTCGTATAGGATGTCTGGGCATATTGTATTAAAGGCCGAACTGAAGTCAAGGAAAAGGATCCTGGCATAGGTGTTCAGGTTGTCGAGGTGTTCAGTGATGTGCGCCAGAGTGATGTTGATGGCATCCTCGATAGATCTGTTTGGCCTGTAGGCAAATTGGAGTGGGTCCAGGAGGGCAAAGAATCTCGTACCTTTAGAGGTATGAATGAATGAACCGCCCTTCGTGATATGACTGCATAAATGGCAGCTAAGACAGGGATAGGTAACTATCCTGACATTATCAGGAGGCCTGTCCCTTGATACCCGGTGATGGAAGACCTTATCCCTTACAGTAGGGGCTCTCGCGAAAGACAAAAGAGGGGGGTAACGAGATTCAGGAATGCGAGAAAAGGCCCTTTGTAATAGGTGCCAATGTTTTCTAATGGCTTTACCAATAGCTTCACTACAGGTGTTAAACGTAGAGACAAAAGGCATACGATGTTTTGGTTGTTCCTTACCACTCCTGCGTTTGTTGGACGATGGATATCCTCTTGCTCTAAATTTAGACTTCAGGGTCTCCTGTTCCTCTCACTTAGTTGGATCAGAAACAATTCTTGAAACTCGGGTCATCAGGCCTGAAGGAATAGCGTTCTTAAAAGCTATCGGATGGAAGCTATTAAAATGTAAAAGTGAATTTCTTTCAGTTGGTTTCACATACAGGGTTGAATCAACTTTACCTGACAAGCAAGTTATCCGGGTATCAAGGAACAGAGCCTTCTCCTCACTACTGTACTCAGTGAGCCTAATTGCTGGACATTTAGAATGGAGAGAAGCAATGAACTCCATTAGGGTCGAATGTGGCCCCTCCCACATTTTTTGGCTGGATCACAAGACAAGATGTCGGGTCACAAGACTGCCATCCGTAGCAAGGATTCTACT
The DNA here is from genome assembly GCF_040937935.1 of Hyperolius riggenbachi. NCBI lineage: Eukaryota > Metazoa > Chordata > Amphibia > Anura > Hyperoliidae > Hyperolius > Hyperolius riggenbachi. The sequence continues at coordinate 170,529,392 of NC_090656.1, read as the reverse complement.
CAGTCGGTATCTAGCCATTTTATGGAAGCACAACATAACGTTTCACAAATGAGAGTTCAAGTAATTGATAGTGTCCCCCATGATTGGCGAGGTAAATTGAACCGCAAACAAGAACTATTACGTAGAGAAGCATGGTGGATCAAACGTTTGAGAGTTATGGGCCGGGGGTCTGAATCGGGATTATGATTTGAGTTTTTGTATTTAATTTATGTTATTGATGCTCCAGCGCTATTGGCTCCGATCCTGTTGACCAGTAATCTCTATTATGCTTATGTAAACTAATGATAACGCCAACAAGGAATGACATTTTTTCCTGATGATTTTTTATTCTTATTTTTTATTTCCCTAGGACTTATGGTGAGGCCGTCCAAATGCTGACTTTTTGGGTGTCTATTTCTGTGTGTGCTGGTTCTGTCTCCTTTTGGTGGCCGGCCCTTCTCTTTTCATTTTGGAGAGACATTGTGTTATTGGGTGGCTTTAGGTCCTTTTAGCGACCAGCCACACAGAGTTGACACCTGTTTGTTTATTATGCCTGTGCATTTACGCATCCGCGTGCTCATGCGTAAATTTTTATGTGTATGCGATGACGTCGCCTTTGCGTAACCGGAAGTTTACATGCGTAATTTTGTCCGCATACGCGTCATGACAACTTGTTTTCTGATTGGTCAACCATGCGTCACATGATCTTTAGTAGTTCCCCATGAGGTTCTCATCTCTTGTCTGGCCTTCTAATTGGTGGAAAAGATTTTAAACTCATTGGTTGATTGTGTAACGGATTACTATTTAAAAGAGGCGTTTCACTGTTAGTGATAGCAGTCTGGCTTGACAAAGGTTGTCAAGTCCGAAACAGTGGGCTGTTGCCATTGCTACAATTTCTTGCTATGATCATTGACTTAATGTCATTTTAATGACATTTGAATAAAGAGCATTTTTTACTTCATCTGGTGGTGCCAGCTCTGTGGAATCTACTTATATATGTGTTTTGTTTTTTTGTCCGAGATAGTATAGCCTTCAGCACAACTTTTTTCACCACTACAGTATATCTATGTCCTCTGACTTAATCTAAGCCACGAGGACGTAGATATACGTTGTATAGCTAAAGCACAGCTATGCTTGATTGGGTTGGCTCCTGTGCAAAAGCTCCGGCACTATCTGCTGCAGCACTAATTGGTGAAAGAGAATATATGTTCCCTGAGCCAATAAGATTGATTTTTACCATTAAAAACACTTTTATTTTCTCAGTTCATAGTGAAAAATACACATTATAGCATAATTTAAGAATCAAATTTCCTCACCATAAATTGTGACAGGCACATAATTTAAGTTTTGTGATAAACCGTAGAAATAGCCAAACAAAATGTCTGTTTTTTATTTACAGAAGTGTTTTTTATTTTTAAACTGGAATTGGCAAAACTGAGAAATAATTTTTTCTTAATTTTTCTCTCTCTTTTCCCATTAAAATACATAGAAAACAAAATGTTCAAGGGAAAAAATGCCATAGGATGAAAGCCTAGTTAGTCTTGGAAAAAAAAAAAAATATTTCATTTAGGTGTCATAAGTAGGGATAAAGTTATTGCTGATTAAATAGGGTCATAGCTAAAATGTCTAAACTGCTCTGGTCCATAAGAGGGACCTTGTTTACCTCTAAACAAGGTCTGTATGTTAAACACATTCCCCTTCAATAACAGACTTGCTGCCCGATATATCCCAGCCTTTGTGTGGCTGATATTGTGGTGAACCGCTCCAACAGTCCGATGTGACCATGGCCATGACAGTTTCCTTTCTGTGGAAATAACAGCTGTTTCAAACTGCCAAGGAACAGTATCTCCCTCTGTACTAAAGCCTATTGCATAGTTAGTGGGTGTGGTTATAGATAGATTTTTTTCTTGCCTGCCAGTAGTAAAGATAACAACGTGCAGGCTCATTTTGGATCAAACAAACAAACAAACAAAATTATCTCTTGAATATTTTTCGGCAAAATTCCTCTTTAAAGCTGACCCTGGTTTTAATCTTGAAATTTATCAGTGTAAACTAGGTTCCCACTAACATTACAATTATCAGATAGGCTTGGAGCACACTAGGGAGTGCAGAAAATCATGTGACTTTTTTTGCTGCCTTTTTGTATGCATTTCCATTTCACATGTGCAATTTCCATGCATTTTTATGCATTTGTGGTGTGATCCACAAAAGTTGCTGGTGTTGTTTTTAGATGTGAACAAAGCCTAACAGTTAGTATTTCCAAGTTTTTTTTTTTTTTTTTTTTATATATTTATAAAAGCTGCACACTTCCAGCTCTATTGTACAAAAAAACCCTTAACACCAAACCGCTAGGCATACATAGAAAAATCGCTGGACACATGCCTGAAATAGCTTAAAAAGTGAAGATTTTGTACCGGTCATACTAAAATTAACTGGCCTTGCATAAAGGCTCTTTCACATCTGAAATGGTGTGGGTGAAGGGTCAATGCATATGTTTTATGCGGTTTTATATGCATTGTGGAACGTTGAACCACAACGCACAAAAACGCAAGCTGATAACACTGATCAGAAGTCAATTCAACATTTGGATTGACTTCTTATCAGTCTTATCAGCTGCTTGAACAATAGCAAGAGATTTTTTTTAGGTGTTTAACAAGAAAAGTTGTGAGAGTGTGTGTATGGGGCTTTAGATGTGAAAGGTAAAATGAAAGTCTATGGACTTTTATTATACCTTGGAAACGGCCAGAATCAGCTCAGATGTGAAAGACGCACAAGATTTTCACTGCAGCAGTCTTGCGCGCTCTGACAGCTGACATCTTCTGGAATGAATGAGGAATGATGTTAGTTGACTCCTGATCAACTGATCACTATGAACACATACTTGTTACTTTTTCTCTCTTAAAATGTTAATGCCCACCTCTTTTTAGTGCACCAGCAGTATACCTAAAAAAATAAATCTACATAATATTGACATTTTTGCATAGAAAACATATGGACTAATCAGTTTTTTGAAAGTTTTACTGTTGCAATTTGAGATATTTACATATTTCTGGCTTTTAAGTATATTTTCGTGTAACGTTACAGTAAATGTTTATTTATAAAGCTCCAACATATTACTCAGCGCTGGACATTAGTTGAGGTTACAGAAAATATTTAGGGGTGACATACAGCAATAAGACAAAGAGATATTGTTATGATTAAGGGCGTATAGCGCCCGAAACATGTCAGCATGTGGCGATGGTCTTAGCTTGTTATGTTTTTGATTGAATAAACGAATTCGACTCCACCGACATTGTGCGGATTTCACTTTCTACAGTACTGGATTCTGGGGTTCTAGCAGCCTGTTTTCCTGCACTGTCGGTGGCTGGAGGTTTAGAGCGGAGTTCCACCTTTGTTGTGCCCTAATAAGACAGAGGAATACAAGAAAAACCAGATCACGCAACACAGTATGAGTACTAGGGATGATCGGAAAGAGCAAATTCCATTCCGCCAGAAGTCGCGGATTCCGTCAGTGTTAAATTCCGTCGCTATGAAAATTCCGCGGAATTCAGGATGCTGTCGGGGAAAAAAAAAAAAAAAAAAAAAAACCTTGTTTATCCTATATGGTAGCCCATAGACCCTATTAACTGTTCCAAGGAGGGTCTCGTCTTCCAGGGAATTTTTGTATTTCAAAAGCCAGCTTATATACCGTGGCTGGGAATTGAACACAGCTAGGCTGGCTTCAGCATGTAGCATTGTAGTGTGTTGTGAACCCAGGTCTGAGTGCGTGGTAGGTAGCTCACTTTACCACTATACCACCACCAACACTACATGCTGAAGCCAGCCTAGCATGTACCATTATGATATATCCAAGAGAAAAAATGAGCTTGCTTAAGGATTTGTAGCATGTCAAAAGCCAACTCACATTGGCTGGGAATAGAACCCAGGCCTACTGCTCTGTAGGCTGCTATCCTAACCATTATACCACCAACACAACATACTACAATGCTACATGCTGAAGCCAGCCTAGCATGTACCATTATGATATATCCAAGAGAAAAATTAGCTTGCTTAAGGATTTGTAGCATGTCAAAAGCCAACTCACATTGGCTGGGAATAGAACCCAGGTCTGAGTGTGTGGTAGGTAGCTCACTTCACCACTATACCACCACCAACACCAACACAACATGCTGAAGCTAGCCTAGCATGTACCATTATGATATATCCAAGAGAAAAATGAGCTTGTATAAGGATTTGTAGTATGTCAAAAGCCAACTCACATTGGCTGGGAATAGAACCCAGGCCCACCGCTCTGTAGGCTGCTATCCTAACCATTATACCACCAACACAACACACTACAATGCTACATGCTGAAGCCAGCCTAACATGTACCATTGTGATATACCCAAGAAAAAAAATGAGCTCTCTCTCTCTCTCTCTCTCTCTCTCTCTCTCTCTCTCTCTCTCTCTCTCTCTCTCTAGGACTTGATGCCATTGAACTGAATTTTCAGCTTAAAACCATCAACGGATACTGGCAGAATTTCACAGGCAATTTCGGAATTCCGCCAGATTGAAAAAGCAATTCTGTTCCGACCAAACGGAACGACCAATTTCCGCCTAAAATTGCGGAAAATACAATTCCGCGGAAAGGAGAGAGAGAGAGAGAGAGAGAGAGAGAGAGAGAGCGAGACAGAGAGAGAGACAGAGACAGAGAGAGACAGAGACAGAGAGAGACAGACAGACAGAGAGAGAGAGAGAGAGACAGAGAGAGAGAGACAGAGAGAGAGACAGAGAGAGAGAGAGAGACAGAGAGAGAGAGAAATCTACCTGGCTGTCTGGGGTTCTCTTCGGACAACTGTTGAACACAAAAGGCAAGACCATGCCTGGGTGGGCTTGAACCACCAACCTTGCAGTTAACAGCCAAACACGCTAATAAGGCTTAGTCAGTCACTGGATGGGAGCATAGGCAAGTTGAGTTCACTCAGATGTACAGCATGGGTGCACAGTAATGGAGGTGCATGATCAAGTAGGACACACAAGGAGGAGGACCCTGCCTGAAGGCTTAAAATCTAGAGGGAGAGGCAGGGACATAAAAGGTAGGGGACCAGAGTTCAGCTTCCGCATCCTGAAGTCACTGGATGCGGAAGCGCTTACCAGCCGGCTGGGACCACGGAGTTTCGTAAGCGGACACGGCGCAGTGGGAGAACGGGACGCCGACACCACCCAGAGGGAGCGATACCGCTGGGCTTATCAGCCTAATAGGCTTTCTAAACTACACTTACCACGTCAGTGCGCTGGGTAGCACAGGACGATGGTTGGTTGTTTTTATAGAGTTTAGCGATCTTACCGTTATCTTTTACATGTAAAAACCGGATTAAACATTTGTGACATCTTGGGATGAAGAACAGCGTTCGCTTGGTTTTTGACATCAAATGCTAGACCAATCTGGATCTGAGGTGGATGCTGTCTGGTGAGCGGTTATTATTACGGGACAGTTTGTGCCTGGATACACTGAGTGGAACACGTGTGCATCACCTATCACTTGGGGTGTATGTTTATGCATTTTATCCAGCAGTAATGCACTATGTGCAGTGTGAGATGTTGCATTTTACTGCAATATGCATCCAAATACCAATACTTGAGCATGGCATGGCTGCAGGGCCGGGCCGAGGCAGAGACCAGAGAGGCTCCAGCCTCAGAGCGCAGTGTAGGAGGGGTGCACAACTCACTCAGCTATCATTCCTCCTTTGAAGAAGAAATAAAAAAAAGGGGATACATGGCAGCCACATAACTAGAGATTACGGTGTTGGGGGGGGGGGGGGGGGGGGGCTAGGGCGCCTCTTAGTCTAATAGCAATCAGTGTGTGACGGCTGGGAGGGATGGAGGGGCGCACTTTGGTGTCTCACCCTTGGGTGCTGGAGGACCTTGTCCCGGGTCTGCATGGCTGCATGGATTCGGATGCGTACTCGCATCACTGCAAGCACTAGTGAGAGCCTTGCAAAACATTCACTGGCATAGTGGAAACTGGCCCTATATACGGGGAAAAAATAGGTGTGTCTGCTGACTCTGTATAATGAAAGGACATCTGCTGGTAGGAGCGAGCTGGAAAGCCAGACTAGTTTATTTTTCTGATACTGCCTGCAGATGAAGAAGAAAACTGCAAGCAAGTTGTAAATGGAAAAAAGCCACCTGCTGATAGGACAGAGAAAGTCCAGAGATACCATAAACTGTACCACCAGCAGGTAAGGCAATACATCCCACAGATCATGACAGCTTTTATTTATTTATTTTTTGCTTCTTCATTTCAATTAAAAATAATAATTCCTTTTTTTGTATAGTGCTTTTCTCCTGTCTGACTCAAAGCGCCTGCGAGGCAGCCACTAGAATGTGCCACAGATGTATTCTGGGGTGCCCCAATTTCTCTCTTTCTCCCCCCCCCCCACCTGGCAAAGTTAGGTGGCACGGGTTTCTTTGTTACAGTTTACAGAACTTCTGCAACAAATCTGCTTGGTCTCCAAGTCTGCAGACATGTTCTGGGCTTCTACCCCCTAGTGTCTGAGAATGAACTGAGAATGAATCAGACAGTAGAGCTTCTAGAATGAATCAGATGCAGAGGTGAAAGCCGGGAAAGAAGAAGTCTCAAGCAGATGGAGGAGGTGAATACACAGCTGTCCTCTGTGCTACTGTAGCCGAGGTGAGGCCTGGGTGACATCCGGGGCACATCCAGGGGCCCACAATGGTGGGCTGACACCATTGCGTGTTTGTCCCTCTCCTCTGTCAGCTATGCCCCCCTTCTCTGGCAGCATCATGGCCAACCAGCCAGCATCACAGCCAGCCACCATCACAGCCAGCCAGCCCATCATCACGGCCAACCAGCCAGCATCACGTCCAGCCAGCATCACAGCCAGCCAGCATTATGGCTAGCCCAGCATCATGGCCAGCCAGCATTACTGCCAGCCCAGCATCATGGCCAGCCAGCCATGATCACCACCAGCCAGCATCACAACCAGCCAACCCAGCACTCATCACTGCCAGGCCAACCAGCACAGCATCACCACCAGGCCAGCGGAGCACAACACCTAATCCAACACCAAAGATGATGGGACTCTGCCTATTATTGCAACTTGCTGCTAGAGATGGGCTTCCAAGTAATTCCGAGTAGTAAGCTACTTGGAATTGAAATGAATCTCTGATTAATCAGCTGTGACTGTGGGTGACAAGGGGTCAACTTTTCCAGAAGTCTGCACAATAGTCTGCCGCCCATTACGTATCATAGGAGAACAGTGAGCCGCATTGCATGACTCCCTACCGCGCTTCCTCCTTCAACCCGGAAGGAGGAAGCGTGGTAGTGAGTCGAGGAATGTGGCTCACAGTTCTCATATGATGTGAGTGGAGAGAAGACTATTGCACAGAATTCTGGGTAAGTTAACCCCCCCCGCCATCCATGGTCACAGCTGATTAATCAGCGATTCATTAGCATTTCAATTCCGAGTAGCTTGCTACTCGGAATTACTCGGAAGCGCATCTCTGATTGCTCCATATTGATGATATTTCTATGCGGGAACACAACTGCTGCACCGTGATTGTCACTATAAATTGCATTGGAGTGCAGGTCATTGCAATGCGGCAATTCGCTTTACAAAGTGGCCAGTTATGCCGCAACACAACACACCACTGTAAACATAGCCTAGGTTACACTGCTGCTCAGTTCATGTACATTTGGCCCCACTGATGACCACAACCACTTTCCAACACATGGCTATTCCCATGTTTTGCCTGGCATGGTGCCCTGGATCCCTTGGGACCTTCTGCCATCTTGACCCGCAGGTTACACAAGCCTCCTGTGTACTGCAGCCATCACTATGCATGTCCTCCTCACTCATGGATATTTCCAGAAAACGATCTTTTGACCTTCCCTGCAATTCATTCTAGACCATTTCCAGTGAAAGCTGGACCACTAGTAAGCATAGGAGTGCTCTCCAAACATCATTGGCTGCAGAAAGAGGCAAGTCTGCTACTGCATATGAGCTAAATAGGCAGCCACTAAACGTTGCATATAAACACGTGACACACAGCCAACCAAATGCTAACAATGAACGTTCATATATAAATTCCATTGTATGATTTGGGATAGATATCAACCAATGTTTCGCTAATGCTGGGAATACACGATGCGTTTTTGAGTTCGTTTTTGCCGTCGTTTTCGCTTTCGATCGATTCTACTCTCGATTCACTGCTCGATTCTACTCTCGTTTCCTTATCTTTTCTTATCAATTACATTCACTTGAATGAGGAGAATCGAAACGAAAGTAGAATCGACCAGATCCAACAGGTTGGAATTTATCTATCGAACCCATCTATCTAAAGTAAAAACTTAACGTGTATTCCCAGCATTAGTGTCTCAAATGCTAAGAAATGACTGATTTTAATGTGCTGCCGAAGCTAGTCTTGAATTAAAATCTTGACAACACAGGCTGGTGTCTTTAGATAAGAATACGTCAGTGTTTTCTACTCAAGTGGGTCTGGTCTTTTATGTGGAAAGCACTAGGGAGACCGTCCATGACATCTCCAAAATGTCTTTTCTAGCATTTAATTTAGTCTTTACTCTGGCCTTGAAACAGTGCCGTCCAGTTGGGCATTTTTATTTCTGCCTGTCAGAACCTCGCTAATGAGAGCTCTGCTGTTCCTCCAGCTCTCCAGGGAAGTTATTTTTACCCACTACATGGTGAAAACTAATTGTGACTGTCTTATCACAGATGTATAATTAATGCAGTGAAAAAGGCAGCGTTCCCTCGCACAGCAGAAGAGTAATAATCCAGGATTAGGTTTCTAAATGAACAGCAGGAGACTTCCTGTATAAACATTGCTTGGCAAATACGAGAGTATTTAAGATAAGGGTCTATTATTCCATTATGGCTAGATATTAATGCCGCTGATTTAATTACAGCAGGTGAACTACAAGAGATGGCAATAATAAATGCCACACATAAAGAGTGATGAAGGTTCAATGGATTGGGCACTGAATAGCGCTTGCAGTTTATTCTTTTAAATATTTTTACTGTTAAAAAAAAAAAAAATGATATCATCTGTACAGATTTTTAATGTTCTCTATAGCTGTCTTTTTAGCTCTCTGACTCATTCCATGGGTGTTAAATTTGGCTAGAACAATAGTGGTCTAATCTGATAATTTAAGGTTGGATTATTTTCATAAGAATTCATCTGTTTTTCAACATTGTATTTAAATTTGTAGTTCAAAATGAAAGAAAAAAACAAAACCAAGAAAACAATACATTCAAAGCATGCACAGAAAGCAGAAAATAAAAGCAAGAGCTAATTACTATCGGACCATAAATTACAGTATATATCAGAAGCAACAATATATACATGCAAAGGGTCTAAAGGGGGTACTTACAATGCAAAAGGGGCCCGAAACAATATACAGCTAGGAATCCATGAAACGAATTACAAGTGTGAGGACAGGTTTATACCAAGCAATCCAAGAGGACCAAATATTAGTGAACTTATTTTGATTCCCAACAGATGAGGCCATCTGCTCCATCTGATACATACCCTGGATTTTGCTTACCAAAGCGGATCTAGGCGGAGGCTGGGATTTCCATGTGGCAGCTAGTAGGGCCTGGCGGATAAACAAATATGGCTTGGCGTTTAGTTCTGGGCTTTAAGCAGATCAGGGGCTGTTTTATGGAATAGTGCCACCTAAATGTTTGAATATGGATGTGTAATTTAATGGAACTGATCACTTGCTTCTCCATGAGTTCTGTATCCCAAGAAACATTAGAAAACAGCAGGTTTGTCTTGCTTGTAGTTAAAACAGAACTACTGTAAAATCACTAATGCAAATTCATTATGATCTTTCCTTTAAATGGCGGCAACATATTATGAAGCCTGTACAATAAATAAGGGACGCATGCCTGACCAGTAGGAACTCTTGGCCTGACGCTATACATTTTGGTAAGGCTGCTATAACCAGCGCATGCAATACTACTGGTTAATGGACGTTACTGAAGCCCACATTCAGGCTTGATTCAATATTCTGACTTCTGATGAGCTTTAGCTTATGTACAAGCCAGTGCATTATGATGCAGCACTGCTCATTATGTGCTGGGAGGATGCCACTCGTGGTGCTTTATGCTCATCTCCAAGAAGCAGGAAATAAAACCGTGAGTCTCCCTCCTCCAAACTATACCAGCCCCACCTCTAGCTCTAGTTACTGGTGATGAGCACAGAAAGGTGCCATGAACATGGAGGTCAGCCTCACTGTGGCTCACTATGGCCATTAGTAGTGGGTGGTGGTACTTTGTGTGGACTTATGCTACTTTTGTACGCAAAGCACCACACTCAATGCTGGTTGACTTAAGAGCTCATTAGACTCTCCCTTGCATTGTAGGAGGCCCAGAAAAAAAGTTGTATGGGTTTATGGTTTAATCCGATTGCTCCAAAATTGGAGCAGTTTGGTAATCTCTCCTGCCTGGCCAATGTCCGCAGGGGGCTCCTCCTGAGACCGTAGGGTGTAAAAGTTTGAATAAAACCACACTGCTGTAATATTGTATTATTTTTTAACTTGAAAGAAGTCTTCTAGGTTCTTCTCCGGAATCCCTGTCTTGATCCACTGCTTGATTACAATCTAGTTTCCATCTGTTTATTGCACGTTTCTCACCTTCTTGATTGCAGTCTGACTCCTGCCCTGCTGATTGTTGGCTCCTCTCTGCGTTGATTGCAGTTTTCAGCTTGTTTGAAAAGTATCTGGAGCCTACTTATAGACTGAGCTGTGGCTGTCACAGAAGACACGGGTGACACAGGAACAGTCTGATAACATGAACCAAGGCAGGAAATCCAAATGATATATACAGAAATTGACCAGCACACCAAATTTGACTCTTTTCAATACAATTTGATTGAAAACTTCAAAGTGCAATACACCAATAATAAATGACAATTTAACATAATGCAGTGAGTGAGCTAAGAACATGCAATGAGCTAACACATATAATGTACAGCAAATCAATAGGTCATATTCATATGAGAATCAGGAGTGGTTACTTCTGCAGTGAACAATTGGCTGAATAATAAGTCAATGGCAACATAGACAATGTGGAATCAGCACAAACAGCAATAGCAATCATCAAAGCGCGCAGCAATGAATGCTGCAAGTAACAGTCAGAATGACCACATAGTAAAAGTCCATTTTATCCTGACATCGCCGTTACAGAATAAATCCTTTTCAAAGGGTAGTGACAGGCTCCTTCCTGGCTGCTGAAATCCAAATAAGCCAAAAAAAAAAAAAAAGTTTATTTGAAACTCCCACTGTGGCTGTGCATGTCAACCTGCCACAAGCATCTGCCAAGCCTATAAATAGAAGATTGGACAGCAGCAGAAAGTCAGTTGAATGGAAGAGCTTTAAAGGGATACTGTAGGGGGGTCAGGGGAAAATGAGTTGAAGTTACACGGGGCTGCTAATGGTCCCCCGCAGGCATCCTGTGCAGCCACTCCTCAATGCTCCGGCCCCGCCTCTGGTTCACTTCTGGAATTTCAGACTTTAAAGTCTGAAAACCACTACGCCTGTGCTGCCATGTCCTCGCTTCCCCTGATGTCACCAGGAGCGCACTGCGCAGGCCCAGTATGGTCTGTGCCTGTGCCGTGCGCTCCTGGTGACATCAAGGGAAACGAAGACACGGCAATGCAGGCGCAGTGGTTTTCAGACTTTAAAGTCTGAAATTCCAGAAGCGAACCGGAGGCGGGGCCGGAGCATCGGTGAGTGGCTGCACGGGCACAGGATGCCTGCGGGTGACCATTAGCAGCCCCGTGTAACTTCAACTCATTTTCCCCTGACCCCCCTACAGTATCCCTTTAAAGACAAGACACAGAACATACATATTGCTCTATTATCCTGGGAGACTAAGCACCAGAGCTGCAGCCACTAGGGCACACTCAGTAGCAGTGTTAGGGATTCTTGCCCAATGTCTCCTTACTGAAAAGGTGCCGGCTTACAGAACAGGAAGAGTTGAGATTTAGAACCCTGGTCTCCTGTGCCACAGGCACAGCCCTAAATCAATACACCATCCAAATAGATCTCTCTCCACACACTCCTGAAACAAACTGCAATGAGTGTGGAGAAAAGCCTGCAGTTATCAGGACAGTACCTAAAGGGGAGCCCTGAAGAGGAACCCCAAAGACTGCCAACATGTTGCAGATAATCAAATATTACATAATAGCGTTGTTTATTGACTCAGACTTTTACAAACTTTGGTACAGTGCATAAGTGGCCCTGAGCCTTTGGCTTGCCTTCTCATTGGGTGCTTATCTGATAGCAACAAAAAGTCTTTGTTCCTTATTATTAGGCACCCCACAAGGCCAAAGAGCTACCAAGACCTCCAGCCATGGGTGAGGGGGGGATGGGAGAAGGGGTATGTCTGCACTTAATACTGACAGCTAGAGCACGTTGTTGGACACAATGCGGGACCCTGATTCAGCTCTTATAGCTGAGAAGAGTTGCTGGTAAGAAAAATAAAGACATTTTGAATCTGCTTATTGGTCTGACAACAATTTTTATTAAAAAAAAAAAAAAAAAAAATACATACCTGCTTTTATTTAATAGTACATTACAAAACACAGCAGCTACATTGTGCATTATTACAGAACACCTGCTGTGTGCAGGTCTTACAACTATTCTTTAAGCTAACCATGTGAGACAGCTAAAAAGCTGCCATGAATTATTTATGGTAGTTATTTCCAAACTGAGATGATTTATCTGCAGTTTGTGCCGTTTTGTTAATTTATTGCCATAATTAGGTGCAAAATAATAACAAAATGTTCTCATGGCTTTTCACTGTGAAAAATAAAGTCAGCAAGAGCCTTCAAAGAATCCTTAAAAAACTAAATTAAAACAGGTGTTAAAAGTAAATAAGTTTCAAGGTCAGGGCCATCTGACACAGAAGGATAAGAGCACCCTGTCCAATCATCCCTAGAGTGTAAGGCCACATACACACATCAGACTATAGTCTTTGGAAACTGAAAGATCACAGACCAATCTTACCACCCTTCATGTAGTATGAGAGCCATACTCTACACAGTCTTTTCTATGGAGCTGAACTCCACATCACAGAAAAATCTTTGCAAGATTCTGCACACACAGATGCTGTACAGACACAAAAGATCAGTATCTGCAAAAGATCTGTTCCTGCCAAAAATCCATTCCTGCAAATTGCAATGATAGTCTATGAGATCTGCAGATCATCATACACACATGATTTTCAGATCTGCGGATCTGCAGATGAATGTCAGTTAAATCATGTGTGTATGATGATCTGCAGATCTCATAGACTATCATTGCAATTTGCAGGAGTGGATTTTTGGCAGGAACAGATCTTTTGCAGATACTGATCTTTTGTGTCTGTACAGCATCTGTGTGTGCAGCATCTTGCAAAGATTTTTCTCTGATGTGGAGTTCAGCCTCCATAGAAAAGACTGTGTAGAGTATGGCTCTCATACTACATGAAGGGTGGTAAGATTGGTCTGTGATCTTTCAGTTTCCAAAGACTATAGTCTGATGTGTGTATGTGGCCTAAGAGTACCGTATACCAGCATATAATTACATTTCATTGTTGATTACTGCCTCATTTTACCGTTTTAAACACACTTAAATACTAACACTAAATTTTATTGCAACAACTGATGTAATTAGGGACCCATTCATTTAATGCACCATGAGTTTGTTCCTTAAATCAAAAGTAGTCACTTTGTATTGCTGAAAAAGGGACATTTAAAGGATTTCTGTAATTAATGGAAACTCTGCTTTCATTAAAATTGATATAAAATATGTAATTGCTACACAAGCTATTTTGTAATTTAACACTTAGCTCTAGGGAAAATAGTTGTGGATAGTATATAAAGCTGCTCAAACTTATAATAACTGGCTGAGTCCCTATTGGTGATCTCGATCTATCTATCTATATCTATATCTCTTTCTTTCTTTCTTTCTTTCTTTCTTTCTTTCTTTCTTTCTTTCTTTCTTTCTTTCTTTCTTTCTTTCTTTCTTTCTTTCTTTCTTTCTTTCTTTCTTTCTTTCTTTCTTTCTTTCTTTCTTTCTTTCTTTCTTTCTTTCTTTCTTTCTTTCTTTCTTTCTTTCTTTCTTTCTTTCTTTCTTTCTTTCTAGAGGGAGATACTGCTTGCTTGGCAGTTGGAAAAAGCCATTTTCCACAATGCAACAAGGTCCGCAGACAGAAAACTGTCATGACCTTGGGCGTGACAGGAGGGGCTTCACCACAATAGCCACCCAGACCCATCTGATGATCATTCAAGAAAAGGTAAAGAAACCTTGTAGGAAAGGGGGTATCAGCTACTGACTGGGATGAAGTTCAATCCAAGGTTCAAATCAAGGTTAAAGTTCATCTTAAAGCCTTCTAAGATTTTCAGAACTGCTCAAAAATGTGTACAGTAACCATGGTAATAAAGGGTGAGGGAGTGCACAGCACTGTTTTTGATTTACTGCAGTGAGCAATTTGTACTGGTCAAGTGTGCCACATTCTATTAAACCAAAGCCATCACTGACTTTGTTGCATGGAGAGACAATAAGGCCCAGTACACACTGGGCGGATCCGCCGGCCGCATCCGCCTGAAAATCCGCATGGCTAATGCATCTCTATGGGCTGGTGCACACCGGCGGTTTGAGGTTTTTAGCAAGCCGCAAACGTGCCTCTTGCTGCACGTTTGCGGTTTGCTAAAAACCTCAAACCGCCGGTGTGCACCAGCCCATAGAGATACATTAGCCATGCTAATGCGGCCGGTGAACACCCGGCGGATCGCATCAAGATCCGCCCGGTGTGCACTGGGACTAAACTCTGTCATCCGCACCCAAAACCGCTAGAGTTTTGTGGATCTGCTAGCAGTTTTGGGCCCTGATTCACAAAGCGGTGATAACTCAGTTATCACGCCTAAAAGACTTTAGGCGTGATAAGCCGTGCAAAGCTGAGTTATCACCGATTTGTGCTGCTCTTCGCGCGAAGCTCCCGCGCGCAAAGTTTTGCGCGCGTAGCGCACCGCGCTGCGCGCGCAAAGTCCCATAGGGCTCAATGGACGCTGCGCGCGAAGCATGGTACACTGCGCGCGCAGCGCGGTGCGCTACGCGCGCAAAACTTTGCGCGCGGGAGATCGCGCGAGTTTCTTCTTATCACGCCTAAACTGAGTTTAGGCGTGATAAAGGGCTTTTCACAGGCGTGCAAACACTTTGCACCGCTTTGTGAATCAAGCCCTTGGTGTGCACTAGGCCTAAGTCTCTAAAAAGTAGGCAACCTGATCCAGGTAGCCGCAAACACCACCGCTCTTGTGGGCCGCAATGGCTCACTTTCGTGACCTATACAACGCTGCAACAAGAGACAGTGTGTCTCTCATAGCGTGCAGGGAGGCGGGGGAGCCGCAGGGGGCATGGCCAGGGAGAGAGAGCTGCCCAATGGCAGCTCTGGAAACCCTGTAGGAACGCTCCAGGCAGGCGTTTTAAACAGGAAATTTCTCTCAATGTTTACCTCCACAATAGCAACAAATATTGCACTAATCTCGGGGGGCTATATTGCGGTGGTGGGGTGGTAGAGAGTGGCAGTGTGGGGACACAGAGGCATGTCCCATCTGTCCACCGCGGGTTCTCTTTAAAGAACCCCAATTACTTTTACACCAGATAGATTTGTAAAAGATTGTGCTAGTGTGTGGAAGGGTTGAATTAAATGGGGAAAGTCTTTATAAACAGGGGTTAGAACACAGGAAGCTGGAGAAATTGCAATCAGGTGCGCACACCCCAAATGGTTAAAGCGGACCCAAACTAAACATTTTTTTTTATTAAAAATATTTAGTTGCACCACTCTGAGGCTGCATTTCCACTTGTGCGGTGCGAATCGCCGCGGTAAAAATTAGCATGCGGGCCATGCGAATTTTCATGCGAATTCGCATGGATGACGATGTATGCGAATTTAACCATGGCAGCGCTGGTGTACTTTTCCATTGTTTCTATGTGAATTCGCACGAAAATTCGCATGAAAATTCACATACCCAAACCTCATGCGAATTTCCTATTAATTACATTGTATGCGATTCGCATAGCGGTATGCGGTATGCGAATTCTGATGGCTCTGCCATGCGAATTTTTTTCTGCACAGAAAAACGCAAAGGAATCCTGACAAGTGGAAACAGTCCCATTCACTTGAATTGCTATGCGAATTTGCATGCGAAAAACGCATGCGAATTTGCGATAGTGGAAATGAGCCCTGACACATAGGCCTCAATTCACGGAGCATTATCAAACATTTATCAAACACTTTAACACCTTAGTGAGATTTTACCCATGAGGTAAATTATCAAACGTTTGATATATATTTGTTGAACGTTTTATCGGTAAAACATTCGATAAATATATAACACCTTAGTGAATTTAAAATGAAATTTTACCCATGAGGTAAATTATCAAACGTTTGATAAAGTGTTTGATAAACGTTTGATAATGCTCCGTGAATTGAGGCCATACAAAGATAAATAAACACTCCTTCAAGCCTATGAGCATTTCAGTGCATGCTTTTCACCCTTCTCTTTTCATAACTAGGATTATACAGGGGGCAGCCATTAGCAATTCCTCCATTGCCGGACACCACCTACTTTACCATTTTGTCGGATTTTGTCCCGGCAATTTGAAAGGAAGGGAGGGGTTTCTCCAATAAATGTCAAATATTTTATATTTGTCATCATGCAGCTGAAAAAAGTCTGCTATTTATTATTATAATTTAGAAAATAGATTTTATTTCTGAAATCTTGTATTTTTAATTTGGGTCCACTTTAAATCATGGTCTCCATGTTGAGCAATGCAGTGCAGTGTACAGTGCAGGCAGACACTCAAGGGTGTGTATGGTTTTCCTAGGTGTGTGTATGTTGTTGAGTTAGAAGCCAAGATCAAGGAGCTCAGTGAACAGCTCCACTGGGATCAGTAAAGGTAGCCATACACTGGTCGATTTGCCATTGGATCGACCAAATGACAGATCCCTATATGATCGAATCTGATCAGAGAGGGATCGTATGGCTGCCTTTACTGCAAACAGATTGTGATCGGTTTCAGGCTGAAATCGATTCACAATCTGTTGAGCTGCTCCTGGCCGCCTGTCTCCCCCCCCCCCCCCCCCGTATACATTACCTGAAGCTGGCTCCGGGTCCCCTTCTCCGCGCTGCACCACATCCCAGCATCCCGCACCGCATCCCAGCGTACACTGTCACTCCGTGACCAGAAAGTTCAAATAGAGCGCCCTCTATTTGAACTTCCTGGTCACTGGAGTGACACAGGAAGTTAATGTACACTGGGATGGAAGCAGGAACAGAGCGGTGCAGCGCAGAGAAGATGCCCGGGAGCCAGCGTCAGGTAATGTACACCTGTATCGGATCGGCCGCGCGCTCCCTACCCGCGGGCGATCGACGGTAATTTCCCGCACGGCGCGATCGACGGACCGATCCGATTTCGGGAGGAAATCGGATCGGCGGGTGCGTTTAGTGCGAACGATTGGCAGCAGATTCGATCCCAGTGACCGAATCTGCTGTCGAAATGGCGGCAAATCGGGCCAGTGTATGGCCAGCTTAAGAGTAGGGTGAAGAACAGCTAGCGCAGAATAGAGTGGTTGCTGTTACTGTTAGGGTCACAGTTAGAATAACACACAGGAAGAAAAGTAGGGATGGCTAGTCTTGAGTTAGTACACACCCTAATAAAGTTGCATGTTTGCATGATGTTAGGGATGATATTCCCCATTGAGGCCGCAGTATCATTTTGTTTTCCAGTACAAGTAGAATAAAAAAACCAGTAAAGGGCAAAAGGGCTTCTCTGAGCTGGAGGCCTGTGTGGGTCTACTTTTTTAGACCCGCTTTCTGAGGAAGCGCTACCCACACCCGACTTGTGAGTTTCCAGAATCGCAACCCCGACCTGTGACCCACAACCTGCTTTTTGGCTGTCTAATGCAGCCATGAAGAGGGGGTGGCAGGGAGCGTTATAGTTACCTGTCCAGACGTCTGGATCGGCTTCTCCTCTTACTCCATCCATGCCGGTGCTGCACTCCTGACATCCTCTTCTGGTTTCTGATCATATGACATGTGATCACAACCCAGAGGATGATGTAAGCATTGAAACCAATCCAGCCATCTGGACAGGTAACAATAACAGCTCCCTGCCACCTGCTCTATCCGCAACCCTTCCTGGTCGCAACCCAAAATGAAAATGGGTACCCAAACTCGACCCGCATTTCAGGTAATCTGTGGGTATCTGCAGGTACCCGACCCAATGCAGGCTGCTATTCGACCAACTTGGTCAAACTCAGTCCTGTTTTCTGAAGAGCTTTAACAGCCAAGGAACAGTGAGAGACAGCTTGAGATAAGGTTTTACTGAAGGAAAGATCAAAGGGTCATCATTTCTGTTTTGTTTTACAGTTTAAAATACAGAGCGTGGAGTCTAAAATGCTTCTGTGAAAATGTGATGCAATGTTCTAAATAAAGCTATATAAGTGAAAATAAAAATCTGCTTCTTTTTTCTTTACTACTAATGCTCTATTTATTATCCATATTACACATGCATTTCATTAACTCGTAGGTGTATTTTTGCTTCAGATTTGCTTTAATTTGAACAGCAGTGCCAAGACACATGTATCTTCTTAGGAGGAAAAAGATTCATAAATTTCCGCAGGGCTTAGAAAATGTTACGGATTTATGGAACAGAAATCTGGAGTTTATCTGGGGTCAGGGTGATGCTAGGAGATATAAAATGATCTAATACTGTAAGGAAAAGAAACTCATGAAACAAAGTGGATTGCTCAGGTGGGGAGGACCATATCAGATGCTCTAAACAGCTACAGACCTGTCTCAAACCTCCCCTTTCTGGGAAAAGTTATTGATTGAAAAGGCTGTCTACCTCCAACTTGAAGCCAGGCTCTCCAGAAACAACATCCTTAACCCTCTTCAATCTGGCTTCAGGAAATACCACAGCTGTGAAACAGCCCTCACCCAGATTTGCAATGATCTGCTCATTGCAAGAGACAAGGGTCAATGTTCCATCCTGATTTTGCTCGACCTCTCAGCGGCTTTTGACACAGTCGATCATGATTGAAATCTTGCTCAACAGGCTACAAGAGTACTGTGGCATAAATGGCATTGTTCTCCGGTGGTTCAACTTCTTCCTGGCAGAACACAAAGGGTAGCCTTATGGCCCTTCCTCTCCAACCCTGTACCACTAAAATACGGTGTACCTCAGGGCACAATATTATCCCCTTTACTTTTCACCATATACATGCTGCCACTTGGAGAAATCATACAAAAACATGGCCTGACATATCATTGCTATGCTGATGACACCCAGCTAGATTTGTGGCTGGATGGTGTAATGGTTAAGGGCTCTGTCTCTGGCACAGGAGACCAGGGTTCGAATCTCGGCTCTGCCTGTTCAGCAAGTCAGCACCTATTAAGTAGGAGGCCTTTGGCAAGTCTCCCTAACACTGCTACTTGCGCAAAAGGTGGATCAGCGCAACACCAGGCCGCCTCCGAATGGCCTCTAATCAGAGATGCGTTGAGCCCCCCCAGGAACTACAAACGCACCTTGAACCCAAACAGAAGCTCTGCATACACACCAAAAGCATGGCTGTTAAGTGGGAGCAGCTGACCAAAAACAAATTAAATTAGCACATAGCAAGGAAATGAGCAGCGCTACTTAAAAACAGACTAGTGCCTACCTGCAAAAGAGTGCAAGCCCCACTTGTGGGGTCAAATACACACCGAGCATACACATGACCTGTCCACCATTGGAGGATGTTGGTTTCCTGTAACAGCTTGCATGCAACCTATTAAGTACTCGTCCCTCCCACTGCGAAGAAGTCAATCCTCCATGGGAGGGGCCTAACACTAACTATATACATAGGTTAGGATTTAGTTAGTGTTAGGCCCCTCCCATGGAGGACTGACTTCTTCGCAGTGGGAGGGACGAGTACTTAATAGGTTGCATGCAAGCTGTTACAGGAAACCAACATCCTCCAGTGGTAGACAGGTCATGTGTATGCTCGGTGTGTATTCGACCCCACAAGTGGGGCTTGCACTCTTTTGCAGGTAGGCACTAGTCTGTTTTTAAGTAGCGCTGCTCATTTCCTAACACTGCTACTGCCTATAGAGCGCGCCCTAGTGGCTGCTGCTCTGGTGCTTTGAGTCCACCAGGAGAAAAGCACGATATAAATGTTATTTGTCTTGTCTTTCAAACCTGGCGTCACAGACCCTACTCCACAAACTTAAAGAGGAACTGTAACGACAAAACGGCCCCTGGGGGGTACTCACCTCGGGTGGGGGAAGCCTCAGGATCCTAATGAGGCTTCCCACGCCGTCCTGCGTCCCTCGAGGGTCTCGCTGTAGCCCTCCGTACAGCCGTGACGCAATATTTACCTTCCTGGCTCCTGCGCAGGCGCTCTGATGCCTCTCGGCGCCGAAGTAGGCGGAAATACCCGATCGCCGTCGGGTCTGCTCTACTGCGCAGGCGCAAGTTTCCGGCGCCTGCGCAGTAGAGCGGACCCGATGGAGATCGGGTATTTCCATCTATTTCCGTGCCGAAAGTCGCCACAGCGCCCCCGCTGGAGCCAGCAAAGGTAAATATTGAACTGACAGTCGGCACAGTCGCCGGCTGTTCGGAGGGCTGCGGCGAGACCCCCGTGGGACAGAGGACGGCGTGGGAAGCCTCATTAGGATCCGGAGGCTTCCCCCACCCGAGGTGAGTACCCCCCAGGGGAGGTTTTTGTTGTTACAGAGTCTCTTTAATGCTGACAAAACTGAGGTTCTTGTTATCGAGGGCCAGGGCTCAACAGCAAAGCAGCCCCAGTCTCAACCAACACCGCTAAGGATAGGGAGCTCAGACCTGAACAACTCAGACTGTGTGCTCAGCCTGGGAGTACTGATTGATGGGAAATTAAGCTTCAGGAGTCAAATCTCAGCTGTTGTGAAACATTCCTTCTTTCATCTAAGGAATATTGTAAGGATTAAACACCTAATTCCTTCAGAGGATCTTCCAACCCTAGTTCATGCCTTCGTAACATCAAAGTTAGACTACTGCAATGTTCTCTACACAGGCCTGCATAAGAAAGACTTACGCCGCCTGTAATTAGTACAGAATGCCGCCGCAAGGCTGTTAACGAGCCAACCCCGCCATTGCCACATAACACCAACCCTGAGCTCACTCCACTGGCTACCGATAAAATGGAGAATTCTGTTTAAGATTGGCTGAAAACCTACTTCTTCAGTCTGGCATTCATGAACATCTGACTATCTCCTCTGTAACACAACCCCAGCCTGCAACCCTGTATTAATCTGAGACACAACTATGCGCTTTGAGTCCTATGGGAGAAAAGCACTTTACAAATGTTATTGTAATATTGTATTGTATCGTATCAAGGCCTCCACAGCATTGGCATTCCTACTATCTGGTCTCTAATCTGCCTTCTCTCATTTTTTTCCTCTACACTTGAACCTTTCACTCTCTTAGTTATTCCCTTATGTTTCTCGACTCTTCCAGTGTTCGCACACAGTAAGGAGCCAGAGGCCGCAGTGCAAGTTTTAGATGGATCCCCAAGCCCTTAATTGATATGGAGCCTCCAAACCTTCCAAGGACATCTTTCGTGTAAGAGGTGCAATCAGAGGAGGGAAACTGTTAATGATCACCACTATTCAATGCACATATAGGAGGGGATCATTATCAAGAAAGCACCAGTGAAAAGCTAAATTGATGGATGTAGGGAGGGAAGGTCCCTAGTGGGCCCCAGTGTGGCTGCAACCTCTGCATCCCCTATTGCTACGCCACTGTTTGCACAACAGAAGAATGTGTGTTACTAGTGGCGGAGGCTCCAGGGAGGAGTAGGGGCCCGGACTTACTTCCACCAAAGCCCATTTGCTGTGCTCCCCTGTTTGTGTCGGACCCATGGATCAGCGCTGTGGCAGTAACATCGGGGGCTTACCTATTGCACTGTTGGGTCTCTCTGGTGCTCCAGATGCAGCCACCAGGTGGTCTTTGCCTTTGTGTTGGTCTCAGCTTCACTGCATGGTCCCCCTACTACACTGCGCCCCGAGGCTGGAGTTTCTCTCGCCTCTGACTCGGCCCTGGCCAGAGGTACGGAACTCAGCTGTCTTTAGACAGCAAATTTGTGTGCAGGCGGGGACGCGCTATTGCATCCCCTGCACAGGATTGGGCAGCGTTAAAACTAAGCGGCATCAGGCTTAGGCAGCCACAAGTGTAGCATAGTTTTAACTACGGCTAGTCCTAAACCTTTTAAAATGTACCCAAGGCAAAAATAAATGTAAACGTCATAGCAACCTGCTTATTCTTTAGGTTTTCAGACACTTGATGTCCTCTTCATGTGGCGCCGCACCTCAGTACTGCTTCTGTAGCTGCCACCAGTGACGCCGTCCTCTCCATACAGCCGTCTGCTGAACTGCTTCATCCTCCCTATGGCGCCTGATGCGGACACTCATTGCAAGCCAGATGGAAGTATGCTGCAGAGGATGGTACTACTTGGTGATGCTCTGCTACACACTGCTTTACATGAATGTAATTAGAGTGAGGCCAGGCCTGCAGACCGCAATATTGTACACACTCCACCACTTTCCTCTCCTTCCCAGTAATAAACCTCCATAAACATGCTGTGCTGCTATCCCCCCCCCCCCCCTCCTTGCACCCATCATTGTCCTGTGCTGCCATGCCTCCTGCTTTCAGCCTTCCCCTATCAGTGTCCTGTGCTGCTGTGCCTCCTCCTTCCAGCCTGTTCCTATCAGTGTCCTGTGCTGCAGTGCCTCCTCCTTCAGCCTGCCCCATCAGTGTCCTGTGCTGCCATGCTTCCTCCTTCCAGCCTGCCCCTTTCAGTGTCCTGTGCTGCCGCGCCTCCTCCTTCCAGCCTGCCCCTATCAGTGTCCTGCGCTGCCATGCCTCCTTCTTCCAGCCTGCCCCTATCAATGCAACAACAAAGAGCAACGGGTTGGCACACGGAAACAAACACACGTGAAGAGGATGACTTAGATTGCGGTGTGAAGACTGTCAGCATGCTCTGAACCAAGGCAGTATATTGCAACAACAAGAAAACACGGTGAAAGGCTTGGCACTGCCAACGTTGATTTCTTCAATTCAATTCTTATA
This sequence comes from Hyperolius riggenbachi, assembly GCF_040937935.1. Classification (NCBI taxonomy): domain Eukaryota; kingdom Metazoa; phylum Chordata; class Amphibia; order Anura; family Hyperoliidae; genus Hyperolius; species Hyperolius riggenbachi. The sequence goes on along the minus strand of NC_090656.1, from coordinate 170,506,255 downwards.
AAAAAAGTTCAACTTGTGTAATCCAAATAACATCCAAATTGATACTTATCGTGTGCAAAGTGAAGAGGATCCGGGATGAGCAGTGGGTGCCGTCTGGTGCACGGCCTGACGACCGTTTCACTTCAATCATTTCTTCTAAGGCTTAAGGCTCATACACACATCAGACTATAGTCTTTTGAAAATGAAAGATCACAGACCAATCTTACCACCCTTCATGTAGTATGAGAGCCATACTCTACACAGTCTTTTCTATGGAGCTGCACTCCCCATCAGACAGAAATCTTTGCAAGATGCTGCACACAAAGATGCTGTACACATGCAACAGATCAGTATCTGCAAAAGATCTGTTCCTGCCAAAAATCCATTCCTGCAAATTGCAATGATAGTCTATGAAATCTGCAGATCATCATACACACATGATTTAACTGACATTCATCTGCAGATCAAGCAGTCATCTGCAGATCTGAAAATCCATCCTGGTGGATCTGATCTGCAGATGAATGTCAGTTAAATCATGTGTGTATGATGATCTGCAGATCTCATAGACTATCATTGCAATTTGCAGGAGTGGATTTTTGGCAGGAACAGATCTTTTGAAGATACTGATCTTTTGTGTCTGTACAGCATCTGTGTGTGCAGCAACTTGCAAAGATTTTTTTCTGATGTGGAGTTCAGCTCCATAGAAAAGACTGTGTAGAGTATGGCTCTCATACTACATGAAGGGTGGTAAGATTGGTCTGTGATCTTTCATTTTCAAAAGACTATGGTCTGATGTGTGTATGGGGCCTTAGATGTGCTCCAACAGTTGTCAGGTCGTGCACCAGATGGCACCCACTGCTCATCCCGCATCCTCTCTACTGTGCACACGATAAGCATCAACTTGAATGTTTTTTGTATTACACAAGATTAACTTTTTTTGATAAGAATTGAATGCAAGTGCATTAATAAATCAATGTTAGCAGTGCCAAGCAATTCACTGTGTCTTCTTGTTGTTGCCATGATCAAATTCCTGTGCTGCCATGCCTCCTCCTCCTAGCCTGCCCCTATCAGTGTCCAGTGCTGCCATGCCTCCTCCTTCCAGCCCGCCCTTATCAGTGTCCTTCGCTGCCATGCCGCCTTCTTTTAGCCTGCCCCTATCAATGTCCTGTGCTGCCATGCCCCCTTCTTCCAGCCTGCCCCTATCAGTGTCCTGTGCTGCCTTGCCTCCTTCTTCTAGCTTGCCCCCATCAGTGGCCTGTGTTGCCATGCCTCCTCCTTCCAGCCTGCCCCTGTCAGTGTCCTGGGCTGCCATGCCTTCTCCTTCCAGCCTGCCCCTATCAGTATCATGTGCTGCCATGCCTCCTCCTTCCCGGCCTGCCCCCATCAATGTCCTGTGTTGCCATGCCTCCTCCTTCTAGCATGCACCTATCAGTGGCCTGTGTTGCCATGTCTCCTCCTTCCAGGCTGCCCCTTTCAGTGTCCTATGCTGCCATGCCTCCTCCTTCCAGCCTGCCCTTGTCAGTGTCCTGTGCTGCCATGCCTCCTCCTTCAGCCTGTCCCTATCAGTGTCTTGCACTGCCATGCCTCCTCCTTTCAGCCTGCCCCTATCAGTGTCCTGCGCTGCCATGCCTCCTCCTTCCAGCCTGCCCCTATCAGTGTCCTGTGCTGTCATGTCTCTTCCTATGGACACACCACCATACACCCCTCCCCCACAGGAAAACCACTGTGGCCCCTGAGACAAACACCCTCAACAAGACCACCCGCACCAGCACCACTCCTTTTCCACCTGACCACAGAAAATGCACACTGGAAAGCGGTCCTTGGGCTGAAGAAAGTTGGGGACCCCGGACCTAAAGGATCAGCAGGTAACTATAATTATTGCCTCAGGCAAACATTAGAACAGAGACAAACAGACACATGACTGGAATGAGCAAATGCAATATTGGGCCCAGATGCTGAGGTGTCTCATTTACATTTTACTGCAAATGACACATCTACAACGATTAAGCATGACACCATCTAGCTTGCACAGAGAAAATAAAGATACGCCATAAAGAGCCAGCGAGAAGGGTGCAAAAGGCAGAAAAAAAATGAAAGTATTAATAATCAGACGTACCTCCTGATTGAATGCAAAATGTGCAGAGAGAGTTCAGGTCCACGTTCTTGCATGAAAGCAATCTGTTTATGCATGGTATGAATTTTTTAACAAAACTAAACTGAGTACAGGAGACAAGGGACTCCCAGCACATCTGTGTGCCTCTCAGAGAAGTGTTTTGAGAGCGTCATCATTACTTATCTGACAGACATTTTGTAGCAGAAGAAATCTGTAAACATGGGTTTTTACTTCACACTTCCCATTAAGCTGTCAGGCCGCAGTCTGCAGAGAAAGCTGTCTGCAGTGACAGCCCAGACAGGCAAGGCCGGTACTAATGGCTTCTTGGTTAGACTGGTCCTGACCTTGCACATCATTTCTGTGAGTTGAGGATTAATTATAAGAACCAATAAACACAGCAGAGTGATTCATAGTTTGCAGGGCCAGTGTTAATCTAAAGGGTACCAGTAAAGTCAAATTCCGCCAGATAACTTGACCACTTTCTAAACCTCATCTACTTTTCATAAATCTTGGATGCCATGGTTTTTATGGACAGTAAAGAAAAACATTCAGGACAAAAATGTAATGGTACTAATACAATCATAGGATGTGCCCTCGGGGCAGTTTCTAGGCTAAACTGTTCACAGGACGAAGGTGTAATAATTGCACCTCTCCCCCTTCCCCTTGGGCTTGTAAATGCTATATATATGCTGAGCAGTTTTTTGCAGTATGAGTTAGCTAGCAGTGGCACCAAGTATTATGTAGCCAGATGTAGCCACCTCCAGTACAGGTAGCCAGATGTCCCATAAGTATAAGCACCTTCCCTAGGATTGGTGGCCAGATGTGCCCCCAGTATAGGAAGCAAGCTATAGGTGCCCGAGTATAGCTATTCAGGTATAGGTGCCCCAGTATAGCTAGCCAGGTATAGGTGCCCCCAGTATAGCTAGCCAGGTATAGGTGCCCCCAGTATAGGTGACCCCAGTACAGCTAGCCAGGTTGTTACTATGCTTAAAACTCCCCATAATAAAGATTGAGAAGCAGGTGTCCTGCTTGCTGCATTCAAATTTGCTACCACCTCAAAAGCAAGCTTTCAACCTACATCAACAAAAATGTTATTACCGGTACCTGTCTTATCAGAGTAGGAAGCAAGGAAACATAATGGCCCATACTCATGGGCTACAATTTGGCATGTCGCTAGCACACGGGAGCGTGTGCGCGACATGCAGGCGACAGCTGGTCGCCAGGTCCCTCCGCATACACACGGCGGAGGGACCTGGCAACCTATGCGGCGGAAGCTGTCGCTGTTGTCCCTCCCCCCGCCGGAAGCGCCGTCTATTTACAATTATGTTGCTGTCGCTAGTCCGCGTACTCACGCGGACTAGCGACAGTTGCGGCGGAGTTGCGTCGGCGACTGTCGCCAGGCGAATGACCGCGCCAATCGCCTGGCGACATCAGCGACGGGCGACAGTTCGGGGTGCTCGGCCGGGCAACGCCGCATACTCACGGGCGACCTGTCACCGCAACACGCGTGCGCCGCATGTTGCGGCGACAATTGTAGCCCGTGAGTATGGGCCATAAATAATACAGCCAGGAGACCCTAAAAAGCTGTAGAGATCCCCATCAGCTCCAGCTCTGGGGGCATTAAAAAAACAAACAAACCTGAGAGGACAACATTAACATAGTTTTGAACTACCAGATGGCATGGCACTACCGGAGCTGATAGACAGCATGCGCTATCCTAGGAGCTATCTTAGGAAGACTAATTGAAGAACTTTAAGATGGTGTGCGCCTTGGTATTGGCCAATCAAACTAATCAAGCTAATCAAACCTCCCTGAACTGGCAGAACAGCAAGGCAACCATGTTGTTTCTTTTAGAAGCATGCCCTTCCATTTACCCACTTCTGGCTCCTGAAGAGGAGAACTTTGATTCATGAAACGCATCATGCATAATATTCATCCTGTTAAGCAAAATAATTAAGCAGTTGCAGAAATCCAAAATTTCTGTCATTTTGCATGAATCTGGGAGTTTTCCAGATTTGCACACTACAGAGTACTTCCTACACTGCCCAGCACCATCCACAGGAAGTGCTTTATATCTAACCATTCAGACATTTTTATATGTATTGTATGTTTGATTATGTACTTACTAGGAAGTTTGCTTCTCTGTTTATATTCTACATATCTATTGGGCTTTAGTTTTCAGAATCATTTATTTTGCCAAGTACAAGCAGAGTTTGTACCCAGAATTGTTTTTGGCACATACAGGGTCGGTGATGGCACAGTGATTGAACATACAGGAGAATACGTAGAGTGGCATATACAGTAGAATAGGCATAACACATACGATATGATATAAATAGAGTAGGCATACACATATGGAACACAGTAATATGGACCAGAAGGGTCATCCGAGTGCTATGCGAGCAGAGCTGTTACACTTATTTGCATTGCGCAACTGCTCTGCAGCGGTTCATATGCCCCTTTTTATCACCCCTTTTTTAATGATTGCCATCAATAAATATTGATTTAACATCTTAGTGAATTACCTCCGATTACCCCCTCAAAAGTTTCACCCAGTGACCTTCCAATCTTAGATATTGCAGAAATTGGGGAGGTTGGTGGTTTACCTATAATTAATTTTGGTTGCTACTTACTACAGTACCCATAAATCTAGCTCCAACTATTTCTGAAAGCTAATCCAGTAGAAAAAGGATTCCAATGCAGACAGCCATTCTATATAGTGAATAGCAAGAAAATTGAGAAATCATGATTGCTGTGGAGGCAGATCGAGAGATGGGTAAAGTTCAAACTGCAGAAGTGAATGCTGTCTTTGAAAAACACAGGAGACGTGGTGAAGAAACCAACAGACTAGGTGCAAAAGCTGTTCATAATAGTCACACGGTGCTGAGGGAGCAGATGGCAGAGTCAATCCACAAGGAGGCCTAATGTACATGCAATTAAGGCACCCAGAAATTTGGACACAGGGTAAAACCGAAAAATGACTCACCTTGCTCCTGCAAATGTCCCTGTGGCGTTAATTACTATTCCCCCTCCAGGCTGCCGTGGACTCTGGGGCAAAACTGACTTGGGCAGCCTAACAGTAAGACAACACTTTTAGAAAGCCCAAGTGCAATGCTGATTGCAATTTTTAGTGGAGAAGGGCCCTTCTATATAGCATCTATCAGTACTGTTTTTGGGATGTTTTTACATTAGAAGATGACCTGTGTTTTATCACATTGTCTTCAGGCACGTTACCACTTGATGAAGTTAATCTAGGTGCATATTTTCTTTACCACACGCTCCATGCCCTAACATGCCCTGTGCAGCAGCCTCAGCCAGCAGACATTTCCTGCTATGCCAAGAATGCGATACTGCGTCAGTGAATAGCATTGCTTGTGTTTATGATGGTCTCATTCAGCTTTTGCCAGATAGTGTGATTACACTGAGTGCACAAGTTCAGGTGATCACAATAAGACAGTATACACTGTGAGCAACTCTACAATTAGGCTACTTGCACACCAAGACGTTGCGTTAGGTGCTACGTTAAGGTCGCATAACGTGCACCTAACGCAAGGCCTGGTGCACTTCGATGTGGACGTCAGAGTGAGCCGCGTTGTGCAGCTCACTCTGGCGTCCGTGATGCGCACTCTTGGACGCATGCGGCATCACGTGGTCCCGCCGGCCAATCAACGCACAGAGCGGCCGCTCCAGGAAGTAAACACTGCACGTCACAACGTGCAGTGAATATTAATTAGCCATGTGCACGGCCGCTCTCCGCTCCTCCCCAACATGACTGCGCATGTGCAGACAGTCTAACGCGGCTTAAAGGAATAATATATATATATCCCGGAAGTAGCCGCCGGCGGGGACAGTAGGATCGGAGCGAGGCTGCGAGGGCACCATACAGCTTCAGGGGGCTGAGGGAGGCTCCAGGTGAGTAAAAATCATTTTTTATTTTTGACTTAAGTATTCCTTTAAGCCGCTCTAACGCCGTAGCATGCTGCACTTTCTTAAGAACGTGCAGCGTTACATGTAACGCAACGTGGGCTGTGTGAACAGCCCACTTGTGTTACATTGCTGTGCGTTGGGGGGAGCGTTACAGGCTGCACTAACGTGCACCTGTAACGTCTTAGTGTGTAAGCAGCCTTAATGTAATGTTACCCTCAAAGGACAACTGTAACAAGATGGATGTGGAGGCTGCCATATTTCCTTTTAAGAAATACCAGGTGCCTGGTTATCCTGCTGAGCCTCTAATACGTTCAGCCATAGACTCTAAACAAGCATGCTGCAGATCAGGTATTTCTGACAATATTATTAGAACTGACAAACTGAAAGCTACACGCTTGTTTCTGGTGTGATACAGACACTGCTGCTGCCAAATAGATCAGGAAGGCTTCCAGGCAACCGGTATTGTTTGGTAAACACAGGAAACAGATGCACACTAACACAGCACTTGCCTTTTAAATGGGTTCACAGACAACCGATCAGCTAGTAAAAAGATGCAAATACATGCACCTGTGTCTGCAGTACCAAATCCAGCAAGAGCTGAAACGGGCGGCCATAGACAGGAGAGAGACCTCAGTCGCACACAATCCTAGATTGCGTGACCAGCAGGGGGCACCGCGTGCAGGTATCCCTCTCCAAGCCCCCCTCCCTACACTGACCTGTCCCAGCACAGTGGTAGAGCCTGGGGCCCCTGCTTTTTATGTGCCCAAGTGTATTTTGTTATTTAAACTGGTATTGTTTAAAGAAAATAAATGTTGCCGCCTCTTTTCACTTCAGTTACCCTTTAGGCTACTTTCACACCAAGACGTTGCGTTTTAGGGGACGTTATGGTCGCATAACGTGCCCCTAACGCAAAGCATGGTGGTGCTGAAGTTGGACCTCAGATTGAGCTGCGTTATGCAGCTCTCAAAGCAGCCGCTCCAGGTTAGTGATAGGGAGTCCGGATCTTTTTAAGGATTCGGATCATTTGAAACGGATCATTGAAAAGATCCGGATCTTTGAACCAAATCTTTTGAATCATTTTACTAGGGAAGCAGACTGGGTGAAATGATTAGCAGGACAGGACTTTCCCTGCACTGTACATTCTGTGTGTTCCTGTTTCTTCCAGACAGACATCCACTGTGAACCGAATCTTTCATTGTGATGATCCGGATGATTCGACTCACAAAAAAGATCCGGATCAAATGAATGATTCGTTCATGATCCGGACAACGCTACAGTTCCACCATGAGTCACCACAGTGCAGTGAATATTAGCCATGTGGCTGGCTGCGAAGGAGGAGGGGAGACCTCCTCCTCCAACATTACTGAGCATGTGCAAACAGTCTAACGTGGCTTAGCCCAGTATAACGTACAGCATGCAGCACTTTGTTTAAACGTGCTGCGTTACTCTGTAAGGCAACGTGTGCACTGTGAACAGCACATTGATTTTACAGTGCTGTGAGTTAGGCTGCGTTACTGGCTACTGCAACGTGGGACTTTAACGTCCCACTGTGAAACCAGCCTTAAAGTGCCACTGAAGTGAAAAAAAACCTATGATGTAATGATTTGTATGTGTAGTACTGATGATTAATAGAACATTAGTAGCAAAGAAAATACTCATATTTTAAATTTTTAGATATATAGTTTTGTTTTGATATATAACATTGCATAATTCTGTCATATTTGCAAATACAAGCCACACTCTGTATTATAAACTATAAAACAAGCAGAGCTAATGAACCTTTTAACTTCCCTGCAGTTAAAATCTTATCTAAATCGGTCTCTGGGTTGGTGCACACCTAGAGCGTTTCTGAGCGCTTTTTAAAACGCTAGCACTTTGAAAAGCCTTTGGCTAATGTCTTTGTATGGGATGGATCACAACAGAGCAATGTGATTTTTTCCTGAATACAAACGCGGGTTCTTCAGCATTTCTGAGGCAATTCAGCCTCAATGTTAAGTATAGGAAAGTGGAAACTCACTCCAAAAAAAACACTAGATCAGTGCGATTTTCCATGCATTTTTTTTTTTTTACAAAAGCTGTTCATTTCCAGCTCAAACTGTACAAAAAAATTTAAAAATCTCTATAAAAAAACCCTCCAAAAATTGCTAGCCATAACTAGAATATCGCTAGGCACATGCCTGAAATCAGTTTGAAAAATAGCTACGAAAAATGCTTAGCGTTTGCGATTACAGTAGTGCTTTTAGGTGTGCACCAGTCCTCTGACTGCTTCTTTGATGTATAAGTGCTCCAGAAAACAGCGTCCCAAGTTGGGTCAGAGAGCCCAGAGAGGCTCTTTTGCATAGATAACAACTGAAGTTTCTTAACTCTTCCTGTACTGGAAACAGTATTAGATTCCCTTTAAAAAAAATGAATGGAATATTGCGAAATGGAATGTTACTTTGCCCATGTCGGAGCTGGTCAAAATTATTATTATTTTGTGTTATATTATCTAGTGTGCATTACAGTAATTATGAAATGTATTACTAGCATTTAAGCAAGTAAACCAGACATTCAGGCCCATATGCCATTAACTGTTTTCTCCAAGGAGATAATTTTTCATCTTCTATTTAAAGTACCTTTTCAGCACTCTGCAGTTGAAAAGATACCAAAAATAGGTGACAAAAGTACTGTAAAAATTTTAACCACTTCGCATCCAGACCTTGTTTTCCCCTTATTGACCAGAGCAGTTTTGACGTTTTAGCTATGTCCCTATTCAATCAGCAATAACTTTATCCCTACTCACGGCACCTAAATGATCTAGATATCGTTTTTTTCAGGATAAACTAGACTTTCATTGGGGGATATTTTGTCCCGAGAATTTTTTTTTTCTGTGCATTTTAGCGGGAAAAAAGAGGGAAAACCGTTAAAATTGCATTACTTCGCAGGTTTTCTTCAATTCTACTAAAAAATACAAAGTGCTACAGTAGGTAAAAGACATGCCATCAGTATTAAGTCCCCCAAGGATAGATAGCCAGATGTGTGCCCAGTATCAGACCCCCCAGTATAGCAAGATGTGCCCCCCAATATCAGCCTCCATTATAGCCAGACGAGTCCCCGCATTTGCGACCCCCTACGTGTGTGTGTGTGCGTGTGCGTGTGTGTAATATATACATACATACACATAGAGATATATATATATATGATAGATAGATAGATAGATAGATAGATAGAGAGAGAGAGAGAGAGAGATAGATATATAACGGAAAATTGTATACTCACCTAACGGTAATTTTCCTTTCCTGATGCATCCATGGCAGCACAATGGGTAATGGTCCCGCCCAATTACCTCACAGGACATTAATTATAAATTTGCATGAGTGCCATGGTCCCATGTTTTGTAAGTAGATACTCACCGAACAGTTTGTGGTGGGTATCCCATGCTGCCATGGATGCATCAGGAAAGGAAAATTACCGTTAGGTGAGTATACAATTTTCCGTTTTCCTTATGCCTCCATGGCAGCACAATGGGAATTAATTAGAACAAATCACAAGGGAGGGACAAACTTGCAGGTGCATAAAGAAAACATTTATTGAGCATTTCCTTGCCCAGAACAAGAAGTAATTACAGCTCTGCCAAAATCTACTGTAGTAGAGCTGGAAGTGTCCACTTGATAATGTCTGATAAAGGTATTGATCGTGCTCCAGTTGGCTGCCTGACAGATCTTGTCTGCCGAAACTCTGGCCTGCGCCGCCCATGACGTTGACAGGCTCCTGGTCGAGTGCGCCCTTATTTCATCTGGAGGTAGCTGGTTGTTAGCCTTATAAGCACTCTGAATTGTTTTAACTAGCCAACTAGATATTGTCCTAGGAGTTGCCGGCTCACCCTTTCTATATCCAGCTGGTATCACCAGCAGGGTGTCTGTTTTGCGAAAGCCACTTGTTTTCTCCAAATAGGCTAGTAGAGCTCTAGATACGTCCAATGTATGCAGAGTGGGCGAGTTCTCTTCCGTAAAAACTGGCAAAGACCACTCTTGACTCATATGGAATGCGGTAGCCACCTTGGGGATGAATGATTGTACCGGCTTTATCTGTACCCGATCTCTGAAGAACGTGAGATATGGTTCCTTACAATTTAGTGACTGTAGTTCCGACACTCTTCTGGCGGAGGTTACCGCTATCAAGAAAGTTGTCTTAAGTGTCAAGTTCCATAAGGAACAGTCTGCCACCGGCTCGTATGGCTGTCCCGTAAGGTGTTGCAACACCATTGGCAAGTCCCATTTAGGAAACGTAATCTTTCTCGGAGGTCTCATCCTTAATACCGCCTTGGTGAATTGTCTTATTAACGGATGTGTCGACCAGCGAAAATCCGAGAGGGCCGATATAGCCGAAATATGGACCTTGATAGTATGATATGCCAGATGTTTGTCAACCCCTGCTTGAAGGAAGGCAAGGACTTGGTGTGGCTGTGGTTTCATTGGGTCGAACTGTTGGGAAACTGCGAACTGTACAAATCGGTTCCATACCCTGTAGTAAGTCGAGTTCGTGGTTGACTTCCTGGCGTTCAGTAATGTATCAATTACTGCTTCAGTACATCCGATGTCCCTCAGTTTCCTCCTCTCAATTTCCATCCCACAAGGTTCATCCGGGACGGATTGGGGTGACGGAGTGGCCCCTGTGCCAGTAGATCCCGAGTCGCTGTCAGACGTATCGGAAGATCCACTGCCATCTGTAGAACCATAGGGAACCAGGGACGTCTTGGCCATAGAGGTAGTACTGCCAACACTGTAACTTCTTCTCCTCTGAGCCTGAGTAATAGACGGTGAATCAACGGAGTCGGGGGAAAGACATACCCCAAGTGGAAGTTCCATGGGGCTGTCAATGCATCCGCTGCTTCCGCTCCCTGACAACGGTGGTGACTGAAGAATCGTTTGCATTTGGTGTTCTGATGGGTCGCCATCAGGTCTATTTGTGGACGGCCCCACCTGCGACATATCATCCTGAAAGCCGAATGACTCAAGCTCCACTCGTGGCGATCCACTCTGGTTCTGCTCAGGTAGTCTGGTATTATATTCAAAGTTCCCCGTATGTGTAATGCCTGAATCGATACAAGATTCTTCTCCGCAAATTGGAAAATCCTGTCCACCTCCTTCATTAAAGGTACGCTGCGCGTACCTCCCTGATTCTGTATGTAACAGACGGCAGTAGTGTTGTCTATTCTCAGTTGTATATTCTCCCCAATAATCAGGTGTCTGAAGTGTAGGAGAGCTAGGTAGGCTGCTCTCAGTTCCAGCAGATTGGCCGGAAGACTCATTTCCGCCTGTGACCAAGTTCCCTGTATAATCCGGTTGTTCAGCGTTGCTCCCCATCCCCGTTTGCTGGCATCCGTGCCTATTATCAAGGGTGGTCTTGGTTGCAAGGGTGATCGTGCTGAC